>NC_048224.1:131266067-131420165 GCF_002007445.2 Ailuropoda melanoleuca | reverse complement strand
AAAGTAATTAAATTATTTAATATTTAATAATTTCAATAAACAATGTTCTTGCCACAGTTCTAAATAAGTATGTCAATAAGTCATAAAAAGAAAATACTTATTCAATATAATAAATTAAAAATATATTTAATAAATATAGCAATTAATATGTCTAAAAATAAATCTATTTATTTATTTATAATATCTCTAAATGTCAAATAGTATCTTTCCTGGCCAAAAAAAGAAAGAAAGAAAGAAAGAAGGAAAGAAAAGAAAATATCTTCATTTACAACTTTTTTTCTTTAGGAACTGCTTAAGTAACAGCTTCTGGTCCTATAAATGTTAAGTACTGAGAGACTTCTTTGTTGGCGAGAATATACTTCAAACCACTGGGTCCTGTAATCAAATCAAAGCAAAGCTATCTCTTAAACACAAATATAATTATGCTTTAGTTTGAAGTACATGCAAACAATTGGCTAATTTTTTTCTTCCTGTGGGCATTCATCATAGTCTAATATTATGAATATTTCATTATGTAGAGTTTCAGATAAATAGGTTAGTCAACTCAATTGTCCGCCTTTGAGTGTTAACTACAAATTCTGTTTTGTCCCCAAATTCATGACTATAAATTCTTCTAAAAGGTCAGAACATTCTTCTTTTATACGTAATCTTAAGGGTGCCCCACATTTCTTTTTCAAGAGCTGGCCAGCGTCAGAGCAGTATCATTAAAGCATATCATTGATTTTGAAACTATAGAAGGTGAAGGAGAATGGATGGGATAATTCTCTGGTGACCTCAGGATAATTGGAGTAGAAAAGGAAGGAAAAAACTGAGAATTCAGGTTAAATGGATCCTTAGAATTTCTGTATGTAGGAATGTCTATTCTCTTCTTACCTAGAAGGAATAATTAAATCACTAGTTACCTGACAATAATAATTTAGGTGAATATTCAAGTTGCACTTTGCGATTCTATGTATAGCTTATAAATATAACTATCAATGTAATTAAAATTTACAACTCAATGTATAGTTTACAAATCATTTGCACATCTATTATCTTATTTGAGATTTGCAAGAAACCTTCATGATTTGTTACTGTTCTTCAAGGAAGAACTTGGAATCTGAGGCTCCTTGCTTCTCTCAGCCTAAGCCTGGGGAGAAATACTCCAAAGTTCAGGGTCAGAGTCATTACTGAGATGTTGATGGGAGGCGACTGAGCTTTTAGATGACTCTGAAATATAGAGGCTAATAGAATATCAACAGCAATTACTTATTGTGCATTTATTATGTGCTACGTGCTAGTATATATCAAATATTTCTCTATCCTCTCCTTTTAATCTGTTTTAGATTTGCTTTGTATTCTAATAAATACTGTAAATTTATCTGAAATGCCTATTTTTATATTTTCCTTTGGAAACAATGGAGGTGGTGGTGGTGGTGCTGTTGGTAGGCAAACCTGTAGATAGTAACCAAAATGTAAATTTTCATTTAGTCCTTGATGATACTGGGGCTAAAGGAATTTGCTGGCTACTACTTGTGTATCCTTACCAGAAACGCCAGCTCATAACACACCCTATGGGCTTTTCCAGGGATGAAACTCTTGAGAATTCTCATTCAAATGGTTTGCATTTGTGATGAGGTGGTGGGATATCGGTGAGGTGGGGTGGGGTGGAGTCTGGAGCCAACAACCAAGAAAGAATTCTTGAGACATCTTTGGTGCAAAATGGTGGTTTATTAAAGCACGCGGACGGGACCCGTGGGCAGAAAGAGCTGCACCGGGGTCATGAAGAGTGGCCCATTATATACCCTCAAGTTGGGAGAGGGTTAGGAATAGCTTAAGTCTCTAAGGAATTTTGGAAGCAAGGTTTCCAGACCTTGAGGGGATTGCTGTTGTTGGGAAAAGATCATTTATTACCGTCTAATAAAGCCTTGGTCATGAGATCTTTAGATGTATATCCGTGGGCCATGTGCTTGGGCGATGATTGCCAACACGTATCTTGGGGGGATTTAGAGAGAAAGGAATTTCCAAAGGAATTTTTTATTCTTTAAAGTAGACTTACAGGATCCTGGCTGGGGAGAGGGCGTCAGGCTAGGATTGCCTTTTGCCCTTAGCAAAGTATTAACATTGAGGCAGTTGAGTCCCTAGAGGAATGTCACTCTGCCTGTTTCAAGGACTTGCCAATGGGCTGTAGGTAGTAAGGAAATTTCATAATTTTTCTTCTGCCTTTGTTTCTCACATCATTTGTATACATGAAAAGTAAGTGCAATCCAAATTCAGTTTGGGAATACTTAGCTCTTCAGTAATTTGAAATTAGGTGAACAGCCCCTCCCCATTTATCTAGGTTGGGGAGTCTTCAAAATGTACCTTAGATCAGAGTGGGCAAAAATTTTTGGCCAATCACCATACAGCAAACATCGTAGACTTCGCAGGCCACATACAATCTCTGTCTCAACAATTCCCTGAACTTTGGAGTGTGCGCTGTAAGAACAGGTAAGCAGCTGTATCAGGCCCTTGGTCTGCAGTTTGCTGGACCACTGACTTAGATCTTCATGGTCACTTCTAGTTCTTAGGTTATGGTTATCCTGAGTTAGCTGGGTTTATAGCCATTCGCTAGTTGTGGGTTATGGAAAATGGGCCTTCCCTTCCCTCCACCCTCTTTCATCCTGACCCACAAGTCTTGCTTTGTATATGCAAATGGCCCATCAGGGTATTTTCCTGAAACAAAGGCATTTCCCTCAGAAGAGGAATTCTGTCCCTACTGTTAAGATAATAAGTACACAGGACAGATGGTGCTTTCAATCCAGAACAACCACAACATAAAAGGAGATATGAAATTTTTGTCTAATTGTTCTGTTTTTCTATTCTATGAGTGGATGATTTCGTCTGGCAGTGGTACAAATTAATATCTAAGCTTCTGCTGGAGCTCAACTGTTGTTGATTTTGTTGTGGTATCGGGGGTTCTAAATATAGGCAGGCAAGACAAGGAAAAGACATATCAAACTCCATATCTATTTCGTTTTGGCAGTTTCTGAGAGTTTATATTTAAGCTTAAATTTAAATAAGCATTCTCATATTATCACTGCCTGTTTTAGAGCATTTCATGGGCACTCTCATCGTATTACTCAAATGTATCAAAACCATGCGGTTGGTTAGGGCTGCGTTACAAAGCCACCGGGGCTTCTTTCTTTAGTACTTTGGCTTCTTTATGTTGGAGATCTCACACTGCAGGCTTATGGGCCCCATCTCTGACCCTTGGTCTTCACACCACTGAAAAACAAAAACAAGAACTGAGATATAGCTGCCACCGTTAAAAGGAAATTTTATCGAGAAACCTGATTTTCTTCTTTCCTTTGGAAAACCAGACTTAACTAAAGATCTAAGGTTTTTCTTTTCTACCATTCTATCCCTTTGACACTGAGCCCTAGTAGGGGCGCATTCAGCCTCATAATGGTGCCTTGACCATAGCAGCCCGCTTCCCTCTTGCGTCCACATGGTCAGTAGATGCATGGAGTTTGTGACCCCTGCTGGGCACATGTCACCTAGGGATCTCATCAGTGACAGTGTCCACCCGTGGGACTTTTCACTCCATCTGTACCCCTGAAGCATACTGTGGGACTCAAACACAAAACTGCAACTGGGTTAACTGTATGCTTCTTATCGAGAGCATGTATGTTTATGTGTTATGCTTTGTTCATTTGCTCAATGCCACTTTTTCCTTGCGAGGAAATACCTTTTAGAAGTTAGTCCCGAGCAAAAGAAAAGATTTTCTCTCTTCAAGAGTTTTTAGGACATAGAGATTTCTGTTTCAGTCTGGGCTACCCAGAGGTTCAGAACTCAATTTAACAATGTGTCATAATTCTGGTGATATTTCCCCCCTTACTTTGTGTGTCCTTGATAATTATATTAATACTAGTTACTAAAGTGAACACACATATACGCATGTTGTACAATTTTCCAGTTCATTTTGCAAGAGATCGGGCTTCAGCACGTCAGTGTGTGTTACTAATGTCTCAGAACCAGCCTCCTCATTGACAACAGATGTGTGCCGGTAAAAGACTCATCGGGCTATGTCATGATTCCCTTGCTTTCAAGAAGGGATGTCTGCATATCTACCTCTTGCTCATAAGAAGTCTGTGTAATTATCAGAGTGTCCAAGACCCTATCACCTTTCTCTGATCTACCTTCTTATCCATAAATCTGTGAAGTCACTGGCCCAGGTCCCAGAAGGAGGATGGGGAATGACTTCCTCAGAGTCCCCAGAGGTAAACATTTCATCTAAAAAGTAGTGTCAGATGTCCTGAAGGTATTCTCTGAGAACAAATGGCTTCTTCCCCATCTACCTCTTCATTCTCTTTCATATGCAACTTAGAGAAAAGACCATGCTAGCTCATTTGCGGATGGTAATGCCCTCATCCCACATCAAGGCAGTGGGGACCAGAGGGGAGTTAAGGGTTGACTGCTCTGTGGAACTGCTTTTCAGAGCTGAAAGCCCTGGTGTCTCTAGGTAAAGGTCAGTCAACGGCGTGGCCTAATGGGTCAGCTTTTCTCCAGTCCACTCCCAGCTGATTTCGAGACGAGCTTTAACTGGCCTCAAATAATATACTCGGATGCCCTGGCCTGTCTTGATAGAAGACAAGTGACACGCTGAAGTCTAATTTGTCATGGAAGCTGCACAAACAATATGTTGTATTTATTAGTCTTTTGAGGACAAGCCAGATTTACAGAATTCCACTTTATTTCCCTCACCACAGTGTGTGAACACGCACCCTGTTGTCAAGTCTTCCTTCTGTGCCATGGCCTGGTTAGCTCACTGAGATGGTCGCTCATTAGCAAGAGAGGGAACGGGGTGATATTTGGGAAAATAGGATTTAGTGGAGAGCCAGAACATTTATTTAGATGGGATCTCAGTCAAACCTGAGCTAGTGTCATCTAGAAGAAATGAAGGCCTACATAAATTCCTTTGGGGGTGTCTAAGCCCATCTTTTGGCTACTTCTAATTTCATTGAATTAATCACTGGATCTGTTATCTTTGTCATGAGAAGAGTCTGCCATTAACAAAACCTGTTCCCCTTGGAGAACTATTAGCTCTCAGTGAATTACAGTAATGGGGCACTCTGAATAAATTGTATCCTGCAAGAGACACCATTTGATAATTCACACTCTCATGGGAAATATTGAAAGAACCTTTCTACAGGCAATAATGTCACATTCCTTATTATGGTTAGCTTAACTTTAACTCTTGACAAGTTTTATTTCTAGTCCCTAAAGGATGTGTTTTTCAGAACATGTACAGAAAATTACATTTTAAAAGAAAAGAAAAACAGATTGTTTTCTGCAGTCATAAAAATCTATTAAGGTGAAATTTTTTTTCAAGTACAGTGATATTTTTTTAAAAGATCAGTGACAGGAAAGCTCTGTTTTTGCATCTGTGTTTCATATATACAAAATAGCACACTGTTGAACTCTTTAAAGTAGCTGCAAAGACAAGTTAAGTGGCTTTCATGTCTATAATGAGGAAGGTTGAATTTTTAAATTGTTATTATTTTTTAAAAGATTTTATTTATTTATTTGTCAGGGAGAGAACACAGCAGGGGGAGCGGCTGGCAGAGGAGGCAGAGGGAGAAGCAGGCTCCCTGCTGAGCAGGGAGCCTGATTGGTGACAGGATCCCAGGGCTCTGGGATCACGACCTGAGCTGAAGGCAGCCGCTTAACTGACTGAGCCACCCAGGCGTCCCTTAAATTATTTTTAATAGGGGTCTGTTAGAAATGCCTTTGATGGTTAAAGTTTAGAAATGTGTAAAAGTCGCCTATGAATATTTATGTCATTAATGATAATCATAAGGTAGTAAGCTTAGTGCGGCCCATCAGTGGGGATCGTGACATTGAGAGTCACGGCGCTTAATTCATGTTACCCTTTCCAGAAACACCGTGTGGACAGCGGTTAGGGCAGCTTCTGCTGTTTCTCTTCAAGAATTCCAGTGGGGCTCCAGCATGGAATTAGGTCATTATTTCCAGCTCCTGTCACTACGGCCGGCTAACACAACATCCAGACTCAGCTCCGGCGGCTAGCTCGTGTGCCAGCCGATCCTTCTGGTTTGAGTGTGAGGTTTCAGTTTGTGTCTTAGTAGGCAAAACTATCACCCTATCCTCTCAGTGATCCAGGGCACAGCTAGCGACTATCAGGGTAGCACATGATGATTCCTATGGAAATATTGAACATAGATGAGCAAATACCATACATATAGATTCTATTTTTATTTAGCCTACGGTGAATATATGATGCTACTTACTGTGCCTTTTCCGGTTATATTCTGGTTGAATTATATTCTGTTTCACCAAGACTGTTGTGAGTTTGCACATGTCTCCTAGTTTCTTACGAAAGGACATGCATATTCTTGCTTATGCATATACTCCCAGGAGTAGCAGATTCTTCTCTATTCATTGTATATTGAAAAAAGTACACAATAGTCCCTGCAGGACAAGGCGCGGCCTGGTCGTCCCTGCCCCAGGGCTGTCTCCTTCCGCCTGGCCTACAAGTTTCTGGAGAAATACAAAGTTCAGGGAAGCTCCCATTCTTTTCTCTGACTGTCTTTTCTTCCTCTTCTCTTGACAGGAACTTTTTACTCCTGAATGCAAGTTTAAAGAATCTGTTTTTGAAAACTATTACGTAATCTACTCATCTATGCTGTACAGACAACAGGAATCTGGTAGAGCCTGGTTTTTGGGATTGAATAAGGAAGGGCAAGTCATGAAAGGAAACAGAGTAAAGAAAACCAAACCAGCAGCTCATTTTCTACCTAAGCCATTGGAAGGTGAGTGTTATGTGATTACCCCTCCCAGTCTGTGACACATTTATTTTTCCCATTGCTAACTCTACATGGGCCACAAGGAACCCTCACAGAATGCTGGAAAATTTCTGTATCTTGATCTGGGTGGTTGTCACCCAGATGTCTACTTAAGTTATGAATTTAAGATTTGTCCACTTTATTGTGTATATAGGTGTATGTATTTATATATTTTATAGATACATAATGTATACACACATACATACATATACATATATGCACAAATTGATGGAGCATATAAAAATATATCACATATATACATATATAACTAAGTTTTGAAAATTATGGAATACAAGCCTGTACCCATTTTTTTTAAAAGATTTTTTATTTATTTATTGGACAGAAAGAGAGACAGCCAGCGAGAGAGGGAACACAAGCAGGGGGAGTGGGAGAGGAAGAAGCAGGCTCCCAGCAGAGGAGCCCAATGCGGGGCTCGATCCTAGGACCCTGGGATCAGGCCCTGAGGGGAAGGCAGATGCCCCAAGTCTGTACCCATTTTGATGGTATCCAGCTGAAAGTAATCACACACTTGTGAATTACTATAATTACAGAAAATAAAAATCTCTTCACCTTTCAAGAGCTTGATGTCCCCTATCTCCTTTCCCACTGTGCCCTTGTTTAGTAAACTGGGCTGTGGCTCCGCCTTCTTTCATAGTCACAGGAGAACAGGGAAGCTTTCACATTCACTTTGACCAGATTCCCAGAGAAAAGGCTATAAAGTGTTGCTAATTAATCAGAAACTTATGCAACTTTCTCATTAAGGATTCTGCCAGAAGTGCCATTTACCTTATCTACATAATACGACAACTAGAAAAAAATTTTTCTTGAGGCATTTCAAAAGAGGCATTTGTCTATTCAAATACTTTTGTTTACCTTTGACAGAAAAGCAGATCTACAATAATTAAATAAACACTTTCATCTTACTTAGATTTTCTTTTTGTTTTTTGTTCCTAGAGGAAAGGTTTAGCCATCAAGAGAAAATGTATATTGGTTTTATAATCCATCTTCTCCATATAGATATAAGATAATTCCAAATATTAAAGGTTAATTATTAATTATTTGTGAATGTATAATTCAGCTTTCAGTTTGCCTGTGTTTGGAAAACCACTCTTGTTAGTTGATACCATCTTTATAATTTCAACAATAATGGCTTACTCTCCCCTTAACTAAATTTGCCTATAGAACAAGCCATTGAAACCTAGACAATTAGCCACCAGGGACTATCTTGGAAAGGAAAAATTATGCCAGAGTCTGAAATATGAGTGAATTATTCTCATTATATGATAGATCATCAGACAGAGTAGAAATAAGAAATGAGAGGGTTTTGCTGTCCTTCCAAAGTAACACCTCTGTGATTTGGCTTTACTGTTTTACATGAATTGAGAGCATCAGACTCACCAATATTCAAATGCAAGTGAAATATTTGAAAACTAAGTCCAAAGCAGTTCTATAAAAATCTTGTTTCTTTGCCACCTTGCTTTGTCTCTTTACATTAACTTTTGCTTTAAATATGAACTGATAGGAACTAACTAAATTCTAAAACCTTATCTTCTAGCCGCATCAACGTAATGAAAACCAAAAGGGACTTTATGTCTCTTAACTGAGGCAAAAGCTGGAGACCAGCTATTTTTGTATATCTAGCAGGAAATATTGGAGACTGAGACGTGGTGTAATAATATCACTTGGTATTTGAATCATACACTGAACAGTTGTGTGTATGTGTGCGTTGTGCGTTCATGGACTTCAGAGGCAGAGAGAAACAGTATTTTCAAATAATTAGCAGACAGAAGTACCCTAAAAATAATGAAGGGGGTATTATAACGATGGAGGTTATCACTTAGTGTAATTTATAGAGGAAGATTAATTTCCAACTTTCAAAACCCATACAGAATGTACATTATATGATTGGAATCGTGAGGGCAAATTAGGTACTTGATTAATTATTGATGCTCTGCGGCACTCCTATCTCTTCCACACCTTCACCGCATGGACAGTCAAGGTTAATGCTGTGACGCTGTTGTCTCCTAACTGCATTAGTAGTGGGAGTGAGAGATTGGAAGGCGCTTCACGGATATGGATTAATTCCCTGGTACCTTGCCGAGTCATCGAAGACAGGCCCGGCGCACACGTGCTCTCAGAGCTGGGAGCTGCTGAGAGGCCCCACGGCCTTGAGCGGGTGGAGGACCTACGATGGGGCGCCCACCTGACAGTGAGGAGACACAGTCTCTTCATAAAATACCGTATACAGGAAACACTCTCCACAGCACAGCAGGTTAGACGGCTCGAATTCTCTAGCATTTCTGACAGCAGATGATTCCAGCTCAGCTGATGTCCCCCAAGTCAGTCTTCCATGTCCTTGCACAGCATTTCTTAGAGTCAGTTTCCAAAAAGCCACCTGAATGGCTGGGATAGCTGCGGCCCTGGATACTCGTCAAGCAGCTCCTCAGCGCTCGCTCGGACATGGCTCCCACTTGCCCTCTTGCCACTCTCTGATTCTGCCTTACATTTAACAAGCTCTCAGAAAACGAGGCCTAAAAATACAAAATGCCCCACCCATGCCTTCAGTTTGCGTGATGGAGGGAGAGGAAATCCAGAAGGCTCTGGCTTCAGGAAAGTGAGTTCCTGGTCATTGCCTGGGATAGCTTTGAAGGTGACACTAGTGTGATTGTGTTGCTTTTGAATCACTTGAGAGAACATAATGTAATAATCTAGGGTGTCCATACCCGGCCTCGAAAAGATGAATGGGAACGAGGGGGTTCAGGGGTTGACATCGGTGTGCCCTGGAAGGGAAGTCTGAGTTTTCCTAGCTCTACAAAGAGAACGAGGTTAAGTGCTCGCCCATCCCCCACACTGTGTGTGTGTGTGTGTGTGTGTGGTGTGTGTGTGTGTGCCAGTGCCTGCTTTACATCTGAGGCCCACGAAGAGGCCCCAGCTCCTATTTAAACCTCCTCTCCTAGACAAAAACCCAGGCACACCCACGTCCGTATTTTGGTTCTATAAACCAGAGAATGCAAAGGAAGTCATTTCTGTCTGGGGGGGCGGGAAATGATGGCTTCACCATGGGAATTGCCTCCGCTATGCGGGGTTGCTTTACTCCGGGCACGTGGCCACGCTCGAACCTAACCGGGTCATGTCTCCTCCCCTCCTTCCCTCATGCCCTCCTGCCCGTCACCAGTTGCCATGTACCGAGAACCGTCTTTGCATGACGTCGGAGAAACGGTCCCGAAGGCCGGGGTGACGCCGAGTAAAAGCACAAGCGCGTCGGCAATCATGAATGGCGGCAAACCAGTCAACAAAAGTAAGACGACATAGCCAGATCCCCACCGGTGTTGTGACTCAGTCGTCCCGCGCGCAGTTGAGTGATTTATCCTTGCCAGACAGTCCTGCTCCGTGGCTGAGGCGCGGCTGGAAGTCGGCCGGTGCTTGCTCTCGGCTCGCTCGAACTTCTTGGTTGCAAGTGGATAAATCTCAACCTGTTGCACCCCCAGAACAAGAAGACGCCTGGACAACCAGCTAAACTCAGACCATGGAATGCCCTACCAGATATGGAATGCCTTTTTAATATCTTTTCTGTGACCGTGACACTTCATGTGAATGACATACTTCACGAGTACACTCGATACCTTGCCTGCTGACAGCTACCCATAATCCTTTTTGAGTCCTGTTTCAGCGAAATCCATGTGTTTAAGTTCAATTTTGTAGCACACGAATACTATTGAGTAATTTCTAGTTAGACGCTGTAAACCTGTGCTATTATGGATTTCTCTTCTCCCCGTTTTTACAGGGCTGCTCGCTCCACTGTCTGTGACCTTTTGCAGGGATTGTATTCCTCTAAATCTTAAATGTGGCAGTTGGCCTAGTTCGGAGAGCGATCAGGGAATCAGGAAGCCTTCTAAACCTATTATTACAAATTGCATCTCTAAAGATTAAGAGTGTTGTCTCCGGCTCCCACTATCGATTAAACACACATATACGCTCTATCCAGTAGCAGACACTGTGCTCCTGAGGTCGGCGTTGCCGGGGTGAGAAATGGGTCAAACACAGTCCGGGGGGAAGCTCTCTACGATATGTGTTTGACATCTCCCTATAGTTTCTTCGTGTGTGTGTGTGTTTTATACATATCACAAGCTTACTGGTAATGGTAACATTTGCCTTGCCCAGCGAGCAAGACCCACTGGTTTTTAGAAAGTGGGTCCAAAGAACTCTGTAGGCCTTGTAGGCCTGATTAAGGTTCATTTTTCATCTACTGATCCTCATTATTTGGAAAAAAGGAAAAAAAAAGAAAATTCAATAATTACAACCTACAAGAATTGCGCTACCTAAATCCATTTCCGATATAATCCTACCTGTTTTTAATGAACCGAACTGAATGCCATCCCCGGTTTTGGCTGCGTTCCACTCATACTCAGCAGAGCATGGGCAAGGCGGCTGTTGTGTTCTTTTCTGCAGCAGCAATGCAAACGTTAGTTATAAATTAGACTTTAATATTTTTGGTGTTTAATGACAAGTTTTTAAACTGGACATATTAGGAAAAACTATTTTTTTTAGCTCAGCATGCTGAGTCGGGTACTGTGTAAGTCACCACTCCATACCTGTAACTCAGCTTCTTGGGGCCCCGGGTTGCCCAGTAGCTGGGGTAGAGGTGCCTTGCCATGAGCTCAGAATGCAGTCTGTTGAATTCTTCTGGATAAAATTCAAGGCAAACCAACACGTTCAAACATCAGGTTTTTGGTCCACTCCATTGATTTGCTTTTGTTTTATTTTGCTTTCTTAATTTCCTTTTGCCTAAGTCCGAGCTTAGGGAAGACAACCGCTAAGAAAGGCCACAAAATCGTTGACTGCACAGGGAAGAAACCATGCAAAACGTTTGCTATGGGATATAAAGAGTTTCAAACTGTGGAATACGAAACTGTTTGGAAATATATTTGTTAACTCTGTGTATACTTAATAAAATTCAATGTTTCCTCCTCAGAAGAGTTAACTGAGACCAAACTGAACCTCGTTTATAGAAAACTACATGCAGGATCATGTATGGCCTCTTATGATTATTTCCATGTGGAAGGCTGACCCAGTCGCCACTCCCCCCTTCGCCTCCCCCCCTCCATCTGCACTGTATTTCCTGGGAAATTATTTTGCCACTGCGTTCCTAAGTCTCCATGACAGCCCTTGCCCGGCATTTAAAAATTTTGGCCTGCTTAGCTGATTAAAGATTTAGTATAAATTTAACTGTTTATGCTTACTTCATTTTCATATTGGATTTCATTTTAATAAATAAAAAGTTAGCATAATGTTTGAGTAGATTTATTGTCAATAATGCTAAAGTACGAATACAACAAAACGATTCCTTCAACGACTCGTGGTTTCTTGTGACACCGTTTTAAAGCCCATCATTTGCAACAGGATGAGTTAAAATCTGTTAGCTGAATTTCACGAACCAATTATTTAGGGAAGACATGTGTTCTATAATCTGTGGCAAACCGAATTATTTAACTTGACATTCCAATTAGATGGGCTTATAGACACTGCTTGCCCCAATACACACACACACACACACTCACACACACGCACACACACACATGCACACACACACACACACGCACACGCACACACCAAACAACCCCACCTATTTGGTTTTGGTAATCAGCCCTATATGCTGTTTTCTTCCCCTGCAAGCCTGTTTATTTGTTAGAATTAAGACAAGGTTTATTTTTGTAAATGACTGAGATTTATGTCAATGTGCACCTCTGTTTTGTTTTTTTTATGATTTGTCTCCAAGGGCATTTATCCCTATGAATGGATGTCAAATACTTTCTGCTAATATATGTTTAGACATATTGCCGACGGGTCCTTGTTATTTGTAAATTAGATGGTTTCCTTTGTGTCTGGTCTCACCTGTTGCATGGGACGAGGACAACACTGATGAACTGCATGTAGTAGGACCTGTGTATCAAGAACTGTTGGTATGTACTATTCAATTTACATACAAAAAGTCTGTCTGCATTGTATAGTTTCTGTGTTTAATACCATTTGTTGTATTCACAAATACAACATACTGAATAAAATATTGATATGAAGGCATATTACAAAACATCAAACAACTTTATGTAACAAAATGCCATTGCTTCACCCACAACTATAGAGAAATGTCATGTAAATAAGTTGGTACACTCAATGTCCCCCTTTACCATGCCAAAGAAAATTTTAGCTCTTTGATGATACCTCTCTTGCTATTTTTCTGGGATAAGACGCCACCATTTTTTCCCCTCAAAAATTAAGTTTGCTGTTATTAAGCAAGTGCAATCTGTCCTCATTGATGTTCTGTATAGTAAATCTGATGGAATTCATTTGTATCTACAGACCGTGTGTTTTGTACCTCCATGTACATATGTCAGTCGCATTGAGTCTCTCTAATGTCACATTCCTTTTGCATGCATATCTGGTAGGGGAGGATTATTTCTACTGATCTGTTATGGTAGCCGATTGCTTCACCCATCCCTCCGCAATGCTCGGGAATGTTCGTTGTTTTGATATTCCAGGCGACACCATTTTCATTTTCTTTAAAGTTTGCTTTCTAAAATGTTTGGCTACAACTTTACTTGGAAAAAATATAGAGGAGATCCAGATGGTGCGCCCTATGTAAAGAGTGAAATGGTCCTGAGCAACATTTTGCTACAAATCCTGCAGAATTTAGAGATTCTTGCCCTAAGCGGTTGCCTGTCCTGAGTGTTTGGGGATAGCAGGTGGCTTTAGAATCTCCACAATGGGCCAAAAAGACTCCTGCTGCAGTCCTAACTGTTTGCCTCTTGGAGAATAAGCAGAGTGAGTATTTTTAACACACCTGGCCAGTTGCTCAATTAATGCCTAAAGCACTAAAACAGATGTTTTCGAGATGACCAATATTAGACTTGGTTTTCTTTTATAAAACAAAACAACAACAGCAACAACAAGAACTTCTTGTTCCTTAAGTTAGACATGTATCATTTAAGTTTTTATTCCTAACACTAGAGGGAGAACTAATGTTTGAAGCAGAGACCAGACGACTAAGAAATCCATTTTAGAAGGAAATAAAATAATTGAAACCTATTTTCAATTGTATTTCAGAACAAGACTATTTCCAGGGAAAGCAATTGGCTAAATGCAGACAACAAACGCAACATCCAGACGCAAACTGTGTTACTTTGGAGTAAAATACACTTCCTAGCTTAAGTTTCTTAGCTTATAAGGGGGCACACAAGGCCTGTTGACTCTTGGATACTGGGTAGGGCTTCAGAGTTTTGACAGTGAGTCTGCAAACAAAGGCTGAGTTGTGATTCGTTTTATTTTTTCTCGGTTTTCTCTATCATTCGGTCTGATCCTGATGTTTGCTGGCAAAGATTGTGTTTGCATTCGAAGTGCTGGAGGCCGTTCCTTTCAAGGTGCTACAGGAATCTAGATTAGCTCAAGGGGTCCAGGGAGAAAATGGGGTATCATTATTATCCTCTTGGGTCTTAGGACCTTAGTAGAATTTTACTGAGAAGTCCTTGTGGAAGAATTCCTCAGTAATGGTTTGCCAACAAGCAGGGTGAGTGCCAACACCAGCTGCGGACCTGTCTCGTCCTTCCCAACTGACGTTAATCTTCCCGTAACTTCCCACCAACTCCAACAAACCCATGAGCTTCCCACATTTACCCTTCCCCTATTACAAGTTTGCTCCTGCCCTCTTTTTGAAAGAGGGAGGTTTTTTTTTTTTTATCTTAGTAATGGAATTTAAAGTCAAAATACAAAATCACATTGAAAAGGTAGGATTTACATCTTTACATGTAACTATATTTTATTTTTTCCAACTTAAACATGTAAATTAAATAACTTCTTAATAGGTCTATTGATGATTGCATTGCTAGAGTCAAAATCATATACACACATATGAAATATTATAGCAGACAGAAAGAAGGAAAAAGAAACTATTTCTGATTTAAAAGAAAAATATTCATTAGAGATTAGGTACCAGGTGACATATGCTATAACTCAGTTTCAGTTCAATAATTTGTAGCTAAATGAACCCAGAAGATAGCTGACTGTCCTATACTTTCAGCCTTGTCAAAAAATTTGAACAAACCACATTTCGAAATTTCTCATATAATAATTTCTCCATCTCGAAACTTTTCCTTAAAAAACATAAACGCTGAGGACACTTTTCTCATATGAAAATATAAAAAGAGAAGCCCTTCATTGTAGTTGTTAACAAAAGAGATAACAAACGTAGAGAACAGCAAGAAAAATAAGACACACCGAGGATTCCATGAGAAGACAAAGGAGAGCTCAGGTTGGCAAAATGCTGCTCCGCTGGGAGCCAAGTCGAGCCCACAGTCTGTTTTTGTAAAAAAGCCCGTGAGCTCCAAATGAGTTTGCTTTCTGTTTTCCCTTTTATAGTTTTGAAGTATTAAAAACAAACAAAGAAGATCCAACAGAGATGTATGTGGCCCACAAAGTCTAAAATATTTACTCTGGTCCTTTATCGAAGGTGGAGTTCCGCAGGAGGGAAGCTGAAGGCAATTTGTGTTATGATGGCTAGAGAGTGAAGGGAATTCTGATGATGGTGCATCATCGAGTGTTCAAAAGTGCTACCGAACAATTACAACAGGTCTGTTTGAGGCTTAAAATGATTAGCTAGAGAGGAGGAAAGAATATAGTCTATATTATTTCTCAACTGCTTCTATTTCCCTCATTTTACAAAACCGATATATCAACGGACATACTCAACGATAGAGATACAACTAATATGGTTGCACTCCATAATCTCAGGATAGAGATAACAATTTTATAAATCTATTAAAGTATGAGAACACTATTAGTACTATAAAAGTCAGCATCAGATAAACTTTCTCTTAAATAATTTTCAATATTAAATTTTTAAGTAACTCGGCAGATGCATATTTTCCTTATTTTTGGTGACTTGACTTATAAAGTCCAAGCCATGACTCTAGAATATTTACATCATTAAGTAAAATTTCCAAGTAAAAATTTTCATCTTAAACAATGCGGAAATGGTTTTGTTACATTATTCTAGGATTTTACAAAATATAATTCACATTTAGAAAAAAAAAAGTGGGTTTTTTAGCTCCAAATAATTAAAGGTTGCCTAAACTAATGTGTGTAAGTAGATTTAACTGTAAATATGTAAGGGAAGTCCTAATTATTGTACATTTTCATAATTCAATGTGAATTTCATACAGAGCAAAATTTCACCATTAAGAAAATAAACATTTTGTTCCTATTGCTGAGTGAATATTTGTAATTTCTACTTAAGACATTTCTAGATTTTTTTTATCCTCTGAGCTTTGAGACTGGTGTCATTTGTCACAGTATCTCTTCTTGACTTCTCTGCATGACCCTATTTTGCAGTAAATAATGTATCCTTAGGAATCCTAATGTATCCTTAGGGAAACGAATGCATATTTCAGGCCCCTCCTAGGTCCCATTAGATATTGTCCTCTTGAAAGGCAAGTTACCAGGAATAGTTTAAATAGTGAAAAAATCAGAGTCCTCGTCACCTACCCCGCCCAGTTTAAAAAGGGATCTAGTAACAGCAGATGTCCCTGAATACCAATTCATTCTGTGTTGTTGTTAATCAGCAGTAGGCAAATATATATTGACAGATTGTAAGCAACTTAAGTCACTATTTATTAAAAATGTCAAATTGTACATTTTTCATACTGCCTTCCTAAGAGAATCTTTTTCGTGAGTTTAAAGTGAGACCAAACGAATGACTTACTGGCTAAAATGGACCAGTCTTTTTCTTTACAAAGCACTGGTGATCCAGCCTCTGCCCCCCACCTCCCCCCACCCCCCGCCATTTTCCCTTATGTGTGTTTGTCTTTATTGTCCCTGTATGGAAATGCTGAGTGACAGGAATCCTGAAAAATATAAGATCGATGGCTTTATGTGAGGATATTTCCATAGATTCTCATGTGGTCTTTTTTGTGAGGGATATCCGTGTCTAACGACCGTGTAATCCAACATTTCTCAACTCCGGCACTATTAATGTTTGGAGTCCGCTAACTTTTTGCCGTGGGATGTTCAGCAGCATCCCTGGCCTCTAGCCACTAGAGGTCTGTCGCTCGCCCTCCCACCCCACCCAGCATGACAATCGAAATTGTCCGTACACGTTGCCAAGTGTTTTCCAGGTGGCGAAAGTCACCCTTGTTGAGAACCACTGATGTAAATCCTGGAAGACAAATTCTTTCTAGCGTTATTTACATCAGACTTTGCTTAACTCATTTTTTAATGGGTACCCAGACTTCATGCAGGCATTCAGAAAGAGAAAAACATACAATAGTCTGTTTGACCTGTCCTAGTGGTGATTATACAAGGTTTCCTTTGCATTTATATTGTTCTAATGGCCTAGGAAAGTAAAGACTCCAGTCCTCTCCCATGTTATTGTTAAGGATACTCTGTGCCAAGCCAGATTTCGCACGCGTTTCCGTTCCATCCATCCCAGCACTCACAGCTCCCGCAGCTACAAAGTCCATTCCCTGCAAGAAAATACAGGGGGGGATCATCATCGTGACTGAAATGCACCGGGTTAAAATACGTTAGCCGCTCATAGTCGCAGCCATTCCACTCGCCCTCTTACAGCCACCTTGTTAATATCTTACTAACAGCTATGGGAAATCGGATCTTTCAAACGATTGCTGGCCTCTGCTTGGTGCCACCAGCCGGGGAGAAGCCAGTCAGTAGCGCCCACCCTGCCCCATTCCAGCTGGGCTCTGTCTCCATCTCTGTTTCCCCCTGAGCTTGTTTAAGCACATGTATTTCATAAGCAATTCTCAGGACCTGATAATCGGGAGAGCCCCTGCCACCTCACAGCTGTGGGCAGCACCATGTGGGGGGGGGCTGTTTGTCTTTCTCACCAACGGGGGTGCAGAGCAAGCCGAGCGGGTCCTACCGCACCTGTGCAGATGAGGCCGTCATGCTTGTCACAGTCCCTGTCGTCACAGTCACAGAGTTCTCCAGAAATATACCACTCTTCCGCAGAGCAAATGCACTTTCCACAGTGGCAAGAGCCTGAAATCACAAAGGGCACGACTCGCTGTCACCACAGCAGTAAAGGTTTCTGTCTAGAATAGAACACCGTCAACGCACGAACAACAGGCTTCTAAAAACCCATCTTCCCGAGGTACAAGTTTATCGAAGAGCCTGTTGCTCAGAGGAGAGCTTTGCTTACCACAATCCATAAAGGTCACCCAGGAAAGACTTCATTATGGATCTAGACAATTGCAATTAGCCTTGAGCAAATGTTCCATGGCCCAGTCTGGTTGAAATGTCAGTAAGAGCAGAAGGTGCGGATTCTTATAGATAGCCTTCCAAAAAGGTGTTCAAAAACAGATGCTTTTTTCTTTTTTTTCCTGGGATGACTCATGTTTTAAAATGTCTGCTCTTTAAAGGAACTGAACGGTAAGTTCTATTAAATAAGGATGTATTTTATAATTAAAATTACTACTAAATTATTGGGCTTCTGCTTTTGGATTTTTGTCTACATAATTTTCTTTCTTTTTTTTCTTTAAAGATTTTATTTATTTATTTGACAGAGATAGAGACAGCCAGCAAGAGAGGGAACACAAGCAGGGGGAGTGGGAGAGGAAAAAGCAGGCTCATAGCGGAGGAGCCTGATGTGGGACTCGATCCCATAACGCTGGGATCACGCCCTGAGCCGAAGGCAGACGCCCAACCGCTGTGACACCCAGGCGCCCCTGTCTACATAATTTTCTGAAAGGAGGGACACACCTGGATAGTGGGTGGCTTNCCCATAACGCTGGGATCACGCCCTGAGCCGAAGGCAGACGCCCAACCGCTGTGACACCCAGGCGCCCCTGTCTACATAATTTTCTGAAAGGAGGGACACACCTGGATAGTGGGTGGCTTGTCAAAGTGCTCCAAGGGCACACACGACCATTCGTGGGCATCTGACTTATGAGATCTCACCCTGGGGGCCCCCTGCCACGACCCAGGAGAGCTCTAATCTCCCCAAAAAAGTTCATCTTCTATGAGGCTCTGGGTCTAACCAACTTTCTCATTACTTTACCCATTTCCCCTCTTTTTATTTCCTATCGGTAAGAATCTTCCACTTCTGTTATTAAAAATATCTTGGTGTGCTGAAAAACAATTTTACGAGTGGTATATTTAAAAGAAGAGAAAACACATAAATTAAATGGTCTCACAAAGAGAAGAAAGTTCTCTTGGTCTACACATCCTTACGTGACAGGCTCAAAAACCCTCCGCAAAATTACTTCTACAGCAGCATTAAAGACAGCTTTAAAATTAAAAAAAAAATCGAAGAAACAAAGAATAAAGGACTTCCCCTTCCTTCTATGTCCTTGGCTTGTTTGTTCCTTCCCAACGTGATTTCCTTTTACTAAATGAGGTCTATCTATCACTAAATGTCACTAAATGATTTTCAGGTCGAAAATCACCCTCAGAGAGCGTAAAGTAGAAAAAGTATTTTGATATATTTAACCAAATTCCAAACTTGCTAAGTTCAAAAGGTATTGGTGGCAGGGCGGGGAACCAACCATTGATCAGTGCCTCTGGGAAACACAGAGTCGTTGAAAAATGAGTTAGCGAGCTGGGAGAGAACGGTGGTTAGAGAAAGGAACTGGTATTTGTCTAGATATCATGAAAGGGTTCATATAAACGGGCCCCACTCCTCAGGCCCTTTGTGATACTTCATAGGGAAACTGGCATGTGCGTGTAGCTACCAGAATCCCCAATGGCCAAATTAAATGTGTGACGTGGCTTGTCACACTTCTCACGGTAAGGGAGAAGTCAGAATTAGTCGTATGCTGACAACGGCGTTTACACTGATCAACTCCTTGCTTAACCACAGCACGATTTCATTGAGTCTTGACTGTTTTCCTGAGGGTCTAGAATGATCTGCAGGCTCTTGGGCACAGTCTAACGACTCTTGCTTTCGATGAAGGACCGGCAGGCTGCCGAGGATCCAGGAGCCGAGCGTCCTGGTCAGTCCGTGAGGGATGGTGGCTCCTTCTTGGCCACATCCAGGTAGAGAGCTTCCTCAGTTTAGAAGTTATTTATCTTAACTTCAAAGACTTTCTTTCAATTTTCTTAGGCCCGGAAATGTTCAACATACAGCTACTCATTTAGCAGATGGTTAGCGATATATCTACAACAGAGAAAACCTGGGGTGTGTCATTGACTCTTCATTGCAATTTCCTCAGAAGGCACCGTATTTAGTGCCTTCTTTCCATGACTAGAGGAAAATTAATTATTTGAAGAATTTGACTGGTTTTAGTTGTTTCTAAAATTTGTTGCAAAATTATTTCTACAAAGAAGCAGGAGCAAATGACGTTATATGTCCATGATATTCGTGTATCACACCTAGGATATATATATATATTTTTATTTTGTGACAATTCATGAAAAGATCTCACATTTCACTTTTAAACTTATCCCCTGGCTCTGAAACTATTCTAACTGATGCTCTAGCTTCTGAAATGCTTAGCTTCAGGCCCTATCAACGCACTTTCCTAAAACTGATAAGCTCAGCTACAGTTAATATGGTGTACATTGATAGACCGTTCGACAAATAAATTCCAGTTCCCAGAGTCTACTAGTTACTGAAATACTTAGAACGAAAAATGCAGATTGATTTTTGTGTGTGCTGTGAAAACTAGCTTTTCTCGGTCAGCATCTTCCCCAGCTGTGTTGCTCCTTTCCTGTTTGTCAATTCTCAGTGTATCTTAGAGGTCGGAAATTCTTCTAGGCATAGCCTCACATGTAATAACACAGTGGGATAGTTATTAGGACCTCTTATAGCCTTTGTCACAGAGTACTGGCTGTTTTCATTGATAATCAGAGGTCAAATTGCCGTCTCTGCAAAGGGAAAAACTGAGGGACAGGATTCTGTCGGACATACACAGGCCACATGACTGCCAAGAGGGGACCAACTGTTGAGCTCCGCTGGCCAGGACCCACCCACACCCATGAGACCAGTCCAGTCATAAGGAACAGCTGGCCCATCTTGGCGGGGGCTCTCGGGTAGTAAGCTCAGGACAGCAACACCACTAACCCATTTATTTTCTTTCTCAGTATAAGGACCCCCAAAAGGGCTCCGATCTCCCTTCTGTGCTCCTTACTGGTTTCCATTCCTGGGGAACCAGCCACATTTTCTCATTTGTCTTCAAAGCAGTCTTAGGATTTAAGAAGGGGAAGCTAATGAAATTCTTCTGCCTTCTTCAAAGATGAGAAAATGGAAGTACAGACAGGATAAGGGAATTACCCAGGGCCACATGGGCCAGAAACAACAGTTATCCCAAGATTTCAATCTGCCTCAGTCTGTTCTTGTCTCTACCTACCTACCTATCCTTGGAAAAACTTCCATATAGTTTCAAAAAATGAGTTGTGTGTTCTCACAGCTCTGACGAGACAGCCACACTGGGGGAAGCAACTAGAACTCTTGGCTAAAGCTGGCTTTTGAAGTGCAACTTGTACCCTTTCCCTTTCATGGGGATGGAGGATGAAACCTGGTGGAGTAGAGGGGATGACAGGCGGGTGGGCACGCACACCGTGGCTTCCATGGCTGACGCGGAACTCGGCAAGTACCCTTGGGAGAGTTTAAGGAGACATCCAATGATACACAATTACAGTCATTGTCACACAACAGCAGCTTTAAGAGTATTACAGGTGACGACCGGATCTAGGTTGAAGTTGTGAAGGTAGAAAGGTTATTGGGTATTCTTGGATCCAAATAAATAAATCCCCAAACAGCCTACGAATTATGTCACGTATTCCGCAAAGATGGCTAAACTCAGGGGAGACCTGGCTCTAAGCTCATCCCTCTGGCTATTCACACAAACAGGTTGAGTCTAAGGGCGAGGCACCTTTATTAGCTGTCCCATTAATAAAGTTGGACTTTCTTTTTCGTTCATCAAGCCTGACAAAATGCTGCAACTTGACCTCCCAGCAGGCACTTTTCTTTCACTATTGTACTAACTACTCCATCTGTTATGAAGGTCACAACAATGTATCTTGTTTTAAATTTTTCTATGGAGTGATTTATTGTCTTGGCTATCGATTTGTAAAGAAATAAAACGCTATTTCTTCATCGTCTCCTGAGGTGACAACTTTATTCACAGCTCACAGGAAGCGCATGGTCCAGACTTGTCTTTCTGGTGGAAACACTCGGCTGGCAGTTTGGGCCGCCACCTGGCAGCCATGTCACCTCAGGTTTACTGCTCATGCCTGTCCCACGTTCGGAGAAAGAGAAAGGCTCCAACTTCCTCTGTGATCATCAGGGTCAGGGGTTTTCGTTTACAAATTTGAGAAAAAGCATATGGAATTTGGGGAAGTCCATGAGATCAAGCAATACATGGTCCTAGTCAAGTCGTTGGCACAGACTTCTCTATCTCGCCACCATGTTAGAAGACCGTTAGTCTACTTCCTGGACTACTTTTCCTGTGGTTCTTGGGGTGGGGATGGAGTGGCACCCTCCACGGGGACAGAAATAACGGCTGCACCCCTGTTCTCCTCTATGCCTGCAGTTTCATGATCTTGGTCTCAGCCCCTTTCTTCCTGTATAGTCCAACTGATGGCTCTGGAACAGGAGGAGAGAGAGAAGCCACAGCCAGCTGCTGCCAACAGTAGGAATGCCCGCCATCGCCACTAACACCAGTCTCAAAAAGCACAGCCTCGGGGCAGCTTTCACATTCTGACTTTAACGACTCTAGAACTCTCTACTCACTGAAGGATAAACCGCTTAGACAAATAGACTTTCAACCCTTCATTGATCTCTGGATATATTTCCATCACCCAAAGCAAACAATTTGAAAAGGCATTAACTAGAGACAGATTTCCTTGTTCTGTTTTGTTCTGAGGAAATGCCTTCGGGTCAGTATTTAGTCAACCTATTCTTTTCTTGCATTTTCTGCATATATGATGCTAAAGAGTAAGACTCTCCTCAGAAAGTAATGGCTTTAAAAAGAAGGTTCATTTCTTCAAAAGAAACGATTCCTCTTTGTATGAAATTCAGTGTAGGAAACGACAGACTGGTATTTGCGCTATGGGGGAGCATGGCTTTGTGCTTTCTGACTGTCGCTGCTACTGGGCATGGCTTAGCCAAGGCCCACTCATGGAAAACATGAATGATTCCATAGTGTGTCTTGTAAATACATACACACACACACACACACACACACTCCCAAAGTGGCTGATTTTTAAAGTAAACTAATAATGGGCACATCCATGTTTTAATGGGACTGGGCATCCTCATTCTGTAGCATTTCTGTGAAAAGTTACTATCCTTTTTCCAACAATAATGCCATTGTGGAAAATCAACCAAAAAAATCTGAACTTCCGGGCTCTGTGTTTGGAGCTGTACTCGGAAAGAAATCTAATTCAGACAGGTTGATCATTCTCACCCGTTGGTTATTTGCAGGACGCTGCCTTCTGGTCTGATAACATTTCTTTTCTCCCCCCTCCACTTCCTCTTGGAAGGTTAATTCCATCCCTACGGCCTTTCCTGTTTGGTTTGTTCATCTCCTCCTCCATAATTCCTTCCCGGCTTTCTGGCCCACCCAACAGAACTTGAACCTAAAGCAAGTGTTTCCAGGCAATGAGCGCCCCTGACAGACAGGCTGGTGCTAGATTCATCTGGGAGTTGGAATTAGAATGAATTTAATAAAAGAACAAACAAGGAACAAAGTGGGTTGCTTTCCACTCATTCGATTGCCACCTGATGGCCATGGCATGAGGTCAAAGGCACGGCGTCCTTGGCAGAGCACGGTAAACACAGAGTCTCAAAGCCAGCATGCCCGGAAACCAAGGACAAGCACAGCTGTCTGCTGAAGCTGAGCACGGTTCAGTTTTCCGCCTTCTTCCCGGCATCCCACGTGGTCAGAGCATTCCATCAGATTTTATCTTTGCAGTTATGCCAGAAAGCCTCTCTGAGCCTGAAGGCGGTGGCCTTTGGCAGTAGGTAAGGGGACAGCCACCGTGCAGGGGCATCCTGCTCCCGAAACTGCCGTCACTCTCTAGCCGTTCACTTTGCTTCACAGGGGCTTCTTCAGAAAGATACTTAACATGCTAACTGGGACCCCGGGGGGTGCTTGAGGGTAAACAGTGCAGTTTCACCCCTAGCTGTACCTTGTCCGAAAAGCAGGGAGGGGGCTGTCCGTTGGGCAAGGAGGCCGCTGTGCTGAAGAAGAGAGTCTGGACACTCCGTGCCATCTAGTTTCATGAAGGGCAGCTCCCAAACGTTACTGAGAATCTGGTGAGCTTCCAGAGCCTTCCTGGTGTTTTCCTAGGCACTAGTGACAGCATCCTAGAGGAGCCCATATGCACCATGAGAACGGGATTTTAAGTCCCTTCAAGAATTCACACAGAAACATCAACATCAAGGTGCCTGAAATTTAGTCTGTCAGTATTCTTTCTCAGAAAAAAAAATCTGTTCTGCTTTTCTGGGGGACTTGAGGGGACAATGGGCGGGATTGCTATTCTTCTAGAATTTGTTTCTATGGCAAACTTTTGATTGGGATGGTGACTCTTATTCGATCAACTTGAAAATTATAAACACGTTGCAGGCTTAAATTTTTGTTATATATTAGATTACACATGTTTGGTTGGAAAATTGGTGATTTTTAGGCCAAAGAAAATGACACCAGAATTTTGAGACTCATAGACTCTTCCTTTCCTTTTTTATGAAACAAAATATTTAGTTTCCCTTTATGTCTTTCTGCCCCCTTCAACCCTCCCCTCCCCCCCATCCCCACATCATCCAGCCTGGGAAGGGTCCAGTCCTGCTTGTTGACAGTTCAGACCCTTGTGATCACTTTTCTGCGGTTCTGGGCTGCGCTATTTCACAGGCGAACTCAACAATTACCCCTCTGCCTTTTTTGGAGGTCCATTCACTGCCCATTACATCTTCTTGTCTTTTCTTCTTTATACAATTACCAATTACATGTCACTCAGCCATGATGATGCACGCAAGTGGCCGAGGACCTTTTTGCAGGAAAACCTTCCCATGCATTTCATTTTCTCAGACCCCACGCTTCCTGTGCTTAACTTGCAAGTCTGAAGTCTGGTAGGAGCAGAGGACAGCGTGGTTTTCATTCCCACAAAGTGCCGCTGGGAAAGGTGGTACGTGCTGCCCTGCAAACCATGTGTTGGAACAGGGACCGGGTCCAAGCTCCCGCAGAGGTACTCACCCTTCCCCGAGCACAATATGCCATCCGCCGATTCGCACAAACTCTTGCTTTGCTCCTCCGTCATGTTGCACTTTCGCGGGTGCTGGCAGAGCTTCCCGAACCAGCCTCTCTCACACACGCAGTGACCACAGGAGCATGTTCCGTGTCCTGCGAAGCAATCACGGGGGTGGGGAGCAGGTGAGGGGGGTGATGGGTAAATATCCAGTGGAATCACAGTTCTTAAGAAAGAAACACGTAAACCATAGGACCTCATGCCCTATCAAGCAAACATGCTTTCCTTTAAACACAGTCCATTTGGCATATGGTTGCTTAAAAGGACTTCACAACCGGGTTCCAGATTAGCATAAGACCTTTGAATGTAGCACAGGAGATGGCCTAAGAAAGAAAGAAACCTTGAAATCATTTAAAATGGAATTTCATGGTAGTTCCTTGATACAAAACACTTCCTCATCTGCATTTTTATCAGCAGGAAGTCTTAGCGTGCTTCCTCATTGCCACACCAGGGCGTCCAGACCAACTTGCAAGGCTAGTCACGTTACCAAGGCTTGCGGCATTTATTGATCGCCCTCCTATTGTTTACTAATAAAAAGCAAAAGGTTAACTTCCACTGGAATGGCATTGTGTTACTTTATCTGTGTATCCTGCCCTTAATAATAAGAACAGATGTAAGTTTAAGTCAATTTATTGTATAGATGTTAAAAACAGCATAAGCTTAGATTCATATCTGGGAACTTTTTTTTTTTCCCTTTTGTTTTTGTCATTGGCTCTTGGTTCTGGGGATATTTATCTTTTGGTGTATACATAACACTGTATTTATCACAGTCACACACCAGCATAAAGTCCATCTAATTGTTTGTCACCAGCATCCCATTACATTATCTCATCTTCCACTTTAATTTCTTATTTTCAACCGATGCTTCATTCTTTTACTTGTATGTACATTACCTTACAGCCAGATCTCTTCAAACAGAACAACCAAAAAACCATCTGTTTGGTAACATTTTGCTGATGAGGAGCACAGCATTTTGCTAGGCACCAGGGGATACAAAATCAAGCATGACAGGACAGGCAGTTTCAACTGCGGCATAGTTTAAAGGTATACAGTTGGCATTCATGGGCACTTTCTTCTTGAAAAGTCTCTCCTAGACTGGTTTTCATGACCTGGGACTCTCCTCCTTCCAACACTTTTCCTTTTTCTATTTTTCCACTTTTTTTCCTGACCTGATTAATGCAGGTGTCCCCTGATTGTCTACTCTTAATCTTCTTTTCTCTCTATAATCTCTCTTTTGAAAAATTCCTAAATCACAGGCTTTCAGATAATGGCAATGATCACAGGACTGTATCTCCAGCCTCTAAATTTCTTCTAACGCCCACTCCCATCATTGCATACTTTGTATTCTACTAGCATCCACACTGACCCGTCTAGACCCGCATCTACAGTTGTCCTTCGCACAGCTGCTCTTTTGAAGCACCCAGTTCTTCTAACGGTGCAAACTAGCCTTCCAGTCACCCAGTTCCAAAGATTCTGAATCATGTTTGAATCTCTCTTACTCCTTCTTCTAAAGAGTTGTCAGAACCTGTTGAAAACTACCTCCGAAAGGTCCACCCGTGTCACCCACATAAACCTTTGAGAGACCATCTAACAGGTCTTTCTCCAACAGTTGTGCTCACCGCTTCCCATAGCATGACCACTCACATACGGCCGTGAGCGCCAGCCCGGTGCGGCTCACTAATGCTTATGTGATGAGGTTCACCTGCTTAGCCTTACTTACATTTTAGGTTCCTGAAATACACCCCTGCCCTACTTTGCCAGCCTCGCTCTCTCTCTTCTCTTCTCCCGTATCAGATACTTCTTGACTTAAAACTGATCTATTCATTGTTCTGAGTACATGTTCCCCCACTTTTCAGATGTCATGCCTTTGCTGGGATAGAAATCATTCTCCCTACCCTACACAGCCTAGTCCCGATAATCTTCAAAGCTCAGGGAACATGACTACACCTCTGTGAAGATTATTCTAATGTTCCCAAGAGAAGTTCATCGTCTCCTCCTCTGAATTTCTATACTACCTTATTTTTCACCTCTATTGTGGAACTTCGGTCTTGCACTTGGTGGTATCTAGTTACGTACCAAAGAAACCCATTACTTGACTGTGAATTCCTTGAGACTAGAAATCACTTCTGATTCATCACTACAGTCCTTCAAAGTGCCAAGCACACTGCCTTAGACATGGTGAATCCTTAAAATATACTTGTAGATTGGAATCTCTTTTTTTAAGATTTTATTTATTTATTTGACAGAGAGAGGGAGAGAGAGAGAGACAGCACAAGCAGGAGGAGCAGCAGGCAGAGGAAGAAGCAGGCTCCCAGCTGAGCAGGGAGCCTCACGTGGGGCTTGATCCTAGGATCATGACCTGAGCCAAAGGCAGCCGCTTAACCAACTGAGCCACCAGGTGCCCCCGAAATCTTTTTTTTTTTTTAAACAAAATCTCCTTTTCGTTTCCCCCCACAAATCCCAGCTGAGAACTGTAACCCGAATCCAGGGCATGTTTATAGGTCATCTGGTTAATGCACTGTCACTGAAGGACAATGGACAGTTCTTCGATGGCTCTGTTTTATGTTTGCGATGGGTAGGATGCCGTGAAGTTAGAGAATTAGTGCCCCCTAAGAGCTACATGCGCAAAAACCAGTTATTAAATTGATTATATCTTGACTTACCCAATAAAACAAAAGTCCACTTAAAGTGAGGTCTATTTAAGATGTTTAAAAAAATTGTCCATCTTTGCAGGCAGATAATCTGGGATACAAAAAGTTAGAAAAAGCTTCTATGCACCAGCGACATCAAGCTCAGGACTTTCCGAATGTTCATGTTTCTTACTGACCCTGGGCTAGTGAGAATTTCCATCAATTTGACATAATTGGAATCATTTAATCTCTATTGCAGAGAAAGCCACTCTCCCTTTAACTTAGGATATCGTTGAGAATAACTAAATGGCTCCTCACAGCAAGTAATTTAATACAAAATTTATATTCAAGGAAATAGGAGATTGTTTTTCATTTATTAGCTCATTCATCACATCCTTCCACAAAATTAGGTTGGCATCTAGCCCAGACAATGGTTAAAATGCACTGGTATTTAAATGTTTTGCCTTGCCACTGACATGGCTTTTCTTTAAAGTTTTTTTTAAAAGCTTTTGATACAAGCTATCTTTTTAATAAACTTTAATGATATAGGCATCCACTCAAGAAACTATTGTGTACCAGGCATAGTCCATGAGAGTGGAAAACAAGGACACAAATACACTTGAGTTGTGGGAGAGCTAAAGAGGGCACTAGTATATTCAACAATGAGAACAATGTTAACTGGAGTAGTCAGAGAAGAGCTCTGTGACACCCAAGGGATAAGAAGAAGCCAAGATAGCCAATGTTCTAGGAAAGCTAATGAAGAGTTCTTGGAATAAGAAAGAGCTTGGCATGTTACAGGCAGTGAAAAAAGGTCAATGCGTTCAAAGAAAATTGAGTAAGAAAAAAATGGAATAAATAACAAAGCCAGAGAAATATTCGGGAAAGAGAACACAGGAAATTGTCTATTCTTGGTAAGAAGTTTCAATTTTATTCTAAGAAGAATGGGAAATCATAGAAGGGTGTTATGCAAGAGAGTGACACGATATGATTTACAATTTGCAAATTCAGCTTGGCAGCTGGGAGGGAGAGATGAAGGTGTGCTGGGAGGCACTGAGTATGGTGAAAGTGAGAGAGTTGGAGTGGTCCAAGTGGAGGTGGGGGCACAAATGAGGAGAGTGGATGGAGATCCAATTTGGTGATGGTGCCTATAGGACCTGGTGTTGGATTGGACGTGATGAGTGAGAAAGAAAGGACTAGTTTTCTAGTTAGGGAAATGCTATTTGTTAGATATGGAAGCTGCAGGAGGGCGCGGTTGGGAGCAGAAAATCAGCTCTGCTTTGAACATTGTGTGTCTGAGATCCTCTTAAGACAACCAAGTAGACAGGCCCCGTACGCAGGTGACACAAGTCTGGTGTCCCAGATTAGGGCTAGGTTATACACACTGGAATTTCCAAAAAGAGACAGCATTTGAAGCATTTGGAAGTCAATGAGCCTACCTAGGGAGAAATAAATCTTGGGGAACTCCAATATTTAGGGCTAGGGTAAAGGAGGAGAAGCCAGACAGGTAGGAACATCTAGTAAAGAAGGAAGAAAATGAGACAATTTTATAAAATGACAAGAAAGGCTATTCCATAAAGGCAGCTTACTGAGTGAAATGTCCCTGAAAATTGGAGTTCAAAAAAAAAAAAAAAAAAACCAAAACCAAAAATCACCATAAGTCAGCTTTTGCCAGACCAACTCTACTATGATGTCACTCAGGCCTATGAATGCCACCCCCAGGGGTGGCAGACTTATTGATGTATAACACATATATACCGTTTAGTAAGAACAACGTGTCTGATGGGTGGCAGAATCCATAGTGATAAGTTATCTTCATATAATAAGTGTACAACAGATCATTCTAGAATGAATCTTAGAAAGATCTGCCTAATGAACCATTTGAAGTACACTAAATCGGCCTTCACTTGACTTCCAAGCCTTCACACCAGTGAGTAACTTTCCATTCGATTTTCACTTCCAGAGCCACTCACCTCTCCCAGAGACTTAGCTCCTTGCATCTGGTATCCCCATCCTTGCTCTTTCTTCCTATTCTCTTTCCTTCCCCCACACCAAAATATTCACCAAGGACACTCCAGACCTGTGTTGCCCAACATAGTAGTCACTAGTCACACATGACTATCGGAATTTATTAAAGTTAAGTAAAATTTAAAATGCAGTTTCTCAGGTGCACTAGTCACATTTCAAAGGCCTGATAGCCAGGAGTGGCCAGTGGCTCCTGCGTGGAATGATGCAGACACAGGGTACTCCCGTTATCTTTGAAAATCCTATTGGACAGTGCGGCTCTAGACAAACACCTTTTCCGATGAAATTCACTGGCTCTGAGACACATTTCCTTCAGACACTGCAATGATGGTTCTCAATTAGGAAACTGACCCATGAGGGGATCTAATTGTATCACATACTACGTATTGTCTGCCCAATACTCTTTTCTCCTTGTTAATATTGGGGAGGGCCATTCATTTCTTTCAGGGAGGTGATAATATGCCCATCTGAAAATGTTTGATTACCCAGGCTCCTTTTGACTTAGGACAGAGCTCAAATAAATGAGATATAAGAGAAAATCTCTTGGGTGAGGTTTCCAAGAAAGCTACGGTCGTCCAAAGAAAAGACAGACTCAGCCAGCATGTGTCCTTTGCTCTTTGCCCTTTTCTCTCCCTTTTCTTCTTCCCTAGAAGATGGACATACTGGAGGCTTTCTAGGAGCACGACAATGAAAGTGATGCCAGAAGGGTGGAAGTGAAGAGAGAGGTGCATGGGACATTGATGGCTTTCAGGTAGCCCCGTCACCCTCCATCCCGGGAGTGACACCTTGCAGATTTATTTCTGTGAATTACCTACAGGCCTGACTGGTACACTTATGAAGTCAGAAAAGAGGTCTCTGACTTAACATGTAATCTGGAGACAATCCCCGTGCTACCGGAGCTAAGAAAGGCTTGGCTTGACTCAGTGGTTGGAGACCTTTGCCAACGTGAGCAATCCGGCAGTGCCTGGGGGTCACTATACTTATATCCTCAGGCTGCATGTTCTTCAGTTTGCAGCTATGAACTAAGAACTCCCAGAAGAAATGTGAACTGATTGTGTAATTAAGAGGTGGCTCTTCATTATCCCTTCTTGTTTCTTCAATTGGACCCATGGGCAGCAGCTATTCCAGGAACACAGAGGAAAGAAGAAAAGCAATAAGCAGCCATTTCTTATTCCTATCCTGGGTAAATGGAGGACAGGAGGGAGGTCTCTGATTCCGTTTATATTAGCCTAAAACAACTAAACACACACCAGCCAACACTTGGATATATTTCCTTCATGAAATCTTAAAATCATATACCACGAAAAAGTGAGTAATTCTTAGGAATTATCACTCTGGACAGAGCATGTTTTCTCAGTAGTGATTTATTTGATTAAAAAAATCCATGCGCTTACAGATCACACACAATTTTCATTGTTAATAAAGATGTTTTGAGAAGGTCCGCATGTGGTCTACAATCACTGAACGTGACTCACCAATAACTTAATTAGCAAGAAGGGTCTTACTTCGTACCGATTTTTTGTTTGCCAGTCATTTTCATGACTCTCATTTTCAGGTCGTAATTTGGCTGTAATCAAAACTGAACTGCTTAGAATTATGTAATCACTTACATTCCCCTTCAGGTACAATTGCTAATTTACCCCCACCTACCAGAACTGGTTTAATCATCTTCAGCGTTACTGTTAGGAGGGGATAAACAGGGCTAGTTATTACCTCTCCTGTGCCTGCTGATTCGGTAGGTTGATGGGCGTGTTTGGTTTCACTCAGTCCCTGTTTGCTCAAACACACAGGCAGTCCCTGCTTGGCTCTCAGGCCCCACGCTGGATGCACAGGGCTCCAGTTCACCTCTCCAGGTGCAAGACCACGCAAACTACCGCTCGGTGTCTGGTGGCGCATGTAGAAAATGACCCAGATTAGTGACTCTCAGTTTTGTTCCCCTGGGAAGCCACACCAGACGGATGATGTGAATGAGTTTCACGCACTCATACTAGTAAGATTTGTGAGAGGGAGACTAAATGCTTTGTACGAAGAGCAGACTCCTCCGAGGCACAGACTGCTGATTCATAGGACGCCAACTTCCTTCCAGAAACTCCAAAGCTAATGCTTGAAGATATCCCAAACAAATGCATTGTTTTGTCCTGTTCTGAAGATGGGCATTTCAGGCTTTTGCTTCCCATTACATGCTCAGGGCGAGCGTGGATGCCTACCGGGCCTGCGGTAGCAGGCACGTTTCATTCCTAACGTCTCCTTCTCACCGTAAAGAAAATCGGTGGGCGTTATGATCCTGACCGCACACGTGGGCGTACCAAGGCTGGGACCAAACGCCCGTGTAAGTTATTACAGCTGGTAGGAAATGGAGCCAGAATCCAAAACCCGTTCGGTGGGAATAGAAGGGTCACCTTCATCTTGCTGTGGGGCACTGCTCACTTAGCTTCTCTGAAGGACTTAAATCTTCTCTGAAGGACGGCAGCAGAGTGCCCCCCACACACCAGAGAATGCGGACTTTCCCCAGACAGAACATCAACACACCCACAGAAGATTCATAAACCAAGATTTTTCAAAAAAAAAGTTCTATCCCTTAAAAAAAAATGTAGGAAGAAATACAACAAAATGTCATCAGACATTGTTTTTGAATGATAGATTTATGAGGGATTTTTATTTTGTCCTTTATATTTTTCATTATATTTTTAGTGGTTTTAAATGTTGAAAAAATTTTAAAAATCAATGTAAAATATTTTATAATGTCCAAATATCTAAAGAACAGCAAGGATAAAATATGTGAAGTGAAATAATGTACATTATAAATGATAAATGAGTAGTTTGAAAAAAATCCTTCCCAAGGATGGATTCAAGAGCAGCTGAGAAAGAGTTCTGATGTGAGAAAATGAAACAAATACAGTCCTTCAATATATCAAATATTTTTTTCATCTCTGTGCCTTTGCTTAGCAAAGGTTCTAAGGGTGGGTTCTTCCCACCCAAGCTCCACACATCTAAATATTAGCTGTTCAAGGTTCAGGTGAAATGTTCATTCCCACTTGAAGAATTCTCTGATTCCACACTCAGATCTCTGTCTCTGTCTCTCTCTTTTTTCCTCTGTCCATCCCTCCCCTTATTTGTGGCTCTGTTAATTTTCAATTTATTCTAAGGAAAAAAAAAAAAACAACTTCTTGAGATCAATCCTTAACCTAAGTTTGAAGCTACAATAATGAGAGAGAGACTCTTACTGTATCCACAAGAAGTGTACAGAAGAGACATAAGGACACTTAGAGTGAAATGGCGTGATGCTATGAAGAAGGTACTGCAGTGTGGAAGGACAGAAGAATTTCAGAAAGGCTCCCTGAAGGAGATAATAGAAATGATGAGTTATTCAAGGAGAAGCGAAAATAAGGAATACAATGCCAGGTAAAAGGGACAAAGTCATAACACGTCCAAATTTCTCCATTTCCATGGCCCTCTATGAAGGAATCATTTTTTAAAAAGATGCAGACAATTGGTGCCACAAAACGTTGTCTCCTCCATCCAATAACTCAAATCAGAAACCTGGGATTCATAGGGTCATAGGGTAGCTCAATTTTTAACTTTTTAAGGGACCTCCACACTGTTTTCCAGAGTGGCTGTACCAACTTGCATTCCCACCAACAATGTAGGAGGGATCCCCTTTCTCCACACCCTCTCCAGCAATTGTTGTTTCTTGCCTTATCAATTTTTGCCATTCTAACTGGCGTAAGGTGGTAGCTTAGTGTGGTTTTGATTTGAATTTCCCTGATGGCTAATGATTTTGAACATTTTTTCATGTGTCTGTTAGCCATTTGTATGTCTTCATTGGAAAAGTGTCTGTTCATATCTTCTGCCCATTTTATGATTTGTTTATTTGTTTCTCGTGTATTGAGTTTGAGAAGTTCTTTGTAGATCTTGGATACCAGTCCTTTATCTGTGGTGTCCTTTGCAAATATATTCTCCCATTCCGTGGGCTGTCTCTTAGTTTTTTTGACTGTTTCCTTGGCTGTGCAGAAGCTCTTTATCCTGATAAAGTCCCATAAGTTCATTTTATCTTTTATTTCTCTTGCCTTTGGAGATGTGTCGTGAAAAAGGTTGCTCTGGCCGATGTCATAGAAGTTGTTGCCTATGTTCTCCTCTAGAATTTTGATGGATTCCTGTCTCACATTGAGGTCTTTCACCTGGGATTCATACTTGGGACTCATCCTTGAACCTGCCCTGCCCTTCACGCATCCCTTCATCATGTATTTCTATACATGCTTCTCATGCTCCTGGGGCACGGGGACCCTGCTAAGCCTTTGGGCTGACCTCTGGCACTAGTCTCCTTGGGAGGAAAGGAGGCTGGAACCACATCCCGGCAGCAGGACGGTCCCAGGCTTTCCTCTCCATGCGAGTCCTTGTAGCAATTTATGAGGATGACAGCTCAATACAGTGGTGTGGGAATTACCTTCTCTTCCTATAGCACAGCCCAGATGCCCGGAAACGAAATCCATATGGCACAGACATTGAGGCTTCCCTGGCTTACAGGAAGCCTTATGCCCAAGAGGAGCCAAAATCTCTCCTAATGATTCCTTAAGCACAGCTCCCGGAAACCCCACCAGGGCACGGAATCCCCATCACACATGTATAGTTCAGTCATACTCCCTCCTGATCTAGCTGAAATGTATGGATCACAGATCGCAATTACCATGAGCACTGTTGTCCGGTGACACTGGCGTACACTATCTTCATCTGTTCCCAGGGAACCAGAGCTAGGAGTTTAACAGCGGGTCAGAATCTCTGGCAGCAAGGTAAGCGTTTTGTTAGCCTGTTGTCCGTATTGTTGGTAATGCCATCACCAACACATCTCAGTCTTTCCATCTGTACCGTCCTCTGTCTAGCTGAACCATCTTTACTTCTCACCAGGACTATTCTCCTAACATCCATATTCACCCGGCAGCCTTCCCAGTGAACTCTTCGCAACAATGCATACTTCACCCCGCAGCCAGAGGTACTCCTCACCACAGGGATCGTATTTCTGCCTTGTGTAAACCCCTCCTATGGCTTCCTATCATCCTTCGAGGAAAACCTCAAATCACGAACATGGTTTTTAAAACATGTCGCACCCTTTTCCCATTTGCTTTCCAATCCCCAACCATCCAGGGTTTCTGGTTCTCAAACGTTCCTGGAATATGTTCCTCTCACTTTCCCACGGACGCCTCGCACACACTGTTCTCTGTGACACCCGCCACCGCACCCGGCTGAGTTCTACACACCCTTTACCACCAAGTACAGTGCTCGTCGTGTTCAGCTGATTAATACATGCAAAGCACCTGTTATGCATCAAAGAGTGTTACCCAGATGTGCGGGCATAAGGGTCTGGGTTAAATCCCCCAATTACATGTGTTCTCATTGAACTAGCGGTTCTCCTTTCAGCACTTCCGGCTCATTGTCATCCCTCTGTCAACGTCCACCCTCCAACCATAATTGTAAGCTCCACAGATTCACCACCGGATCTCCAGGGCAGAGGCTCCGTATGTATTTGCTGAATTAACGAAGAAATAAATGATAACTTCGGTTTCAACCAAGCAGAAGTTGGAAGAATTTCCGTATGAAATATTTCATTAGAATTTGGAAGGAAGAGTCTGAAGCTAAGGAGAACAGAGCTAAGAAACCATCTTGAGAGACTGACCTGGGGATGAATGTGGGAGTGACTGAGGCGACGAGGACAACAAACAGCAGAAAGACATCCAGAAGCCATTTCAAGGGAAATACTGAGATTTATGGGTAGGCTCTGGGAGAGGAACAACGAAAAGAAATGAAGTGGTTATAAGAGGGGTGGGAGAAGAAACGGGTGGGACAGGTGTTTCTGAGGCCCAGAGGGGAGACCATTTCATGGGGGTTTCAGAGAAACTACAACCCCTGTGTCTTAATGTGGTCATCTGGAATGAGAACTGAGGATCACCCAGGATTTGGGAAGCTAGGATTTATCAGTAACCTCAGGGAGAGTCAGTTCTGTGCAATGGCTGGAGGTAGAGCGAGTTTCCACGGGTTTAACACTGAACCAAGAGGAATGCTCTAAGCATATAGTTCAGAGAGAATGGCATCAAGGAGATGAAAAATATCTAAGGGAATGTGTGTGCTTGAGGGGCCGAGCAGGGCTTTACAGGGAATAAGTATGCCATGAGTACTTGCTGATGTAATTATTATTATGGGCTATGTGCATGATAAGGTATTACTAAATAAGAAAAGGGGTTTTCTTACAATAAAGGATATTTTTAGATACACTGAGAAATACAGAAGCATTGGGGATGCATACTGTGGCTTGAGGAACCCCACTGGCCACTGTCTTCTTAATGTGCTATTCCATGCTTGGGGGAATCTACGAGAAGATCCCCCACAGAAGGGGCACTGCTGAGTAAGAGCCACTAAAAATATTTCTGAGATGCACGGCAGCCACTTGGATTTGGAAGCTCACTGTCAAGTGTGAGGAGAGAGACTGCTTTATGCAAAAAAGAAACAGGAGAAAACACTCATTCCATCTAAAACTGAACACCAGAAAGTCACAGTTCTGAATAATAAACTGTTGTTACAAAAGGAATTCAAAAGCAAACATGGAACCCTGTTATACATCCCATAGAGTTCACAGTAGTCCACAGGATAAAATTCTGCCTTTGTTATGTCTGTCACTCTCTTTATATGTATATATACTGGTAATAATAACATCTAACATGTGTGTGTGTGTGTATACACGCATGTCATATATATTATGTATGTCATGTGTGTATGATACTTATATGCTGGGTACTTACTTTATATGCATTAACTCATCTAATCCTACAGTAACCCTGTAAGAGAAATATATTATGATCATCATTTTATAGGTGAGAAATGAAGGTTATGTAAATTATCTCAAATAATGTTAGTAAGTGGCAGAGCCAGGGCTGGGGGGGGAAACCCTTCCATCTGCATCCTTAACTACTGTACTATATTCCCATTTATATTTCTAAGTATTTTTTTTTTTAAGATTATTTATTTATTTGACAGAGACAGCGAGAGAGGGAACACAAGCAGGGGGAGTGGGAGAGGAAGAAGCAGGCTCAAAGCAGGCTCAAAGCCTGATGTGGGGCTCGATCCCAGAACGCCAGGATCATTCCCCGAGCCAAAGGCAGACACTTAACGACTGTGCCACCCAGGCACCCCTATATTTCTAAGTATTAAAGTACATTTACATAAAGGTTCATGGGAAGTGGAGGAACTTGTGATCTCCTCATCATTTGGTTTAGCATGCTGTATACTTTAATCCTAAAGTTACTGTAGATTAAAACATGTTAATTAATGGCATGTCTCTTATATTTTCTTTCCAGAGAACAGCTGAGACACAGATGAAATTCAAGAGTACAATAATGAAGCCTCAAGTAATTCCTCCCTTAAAACAGTGCTCAGAAAATAAACAAATTAAAATCACAGTACCTTTATTAGTTGGCCTAAAGAAATCACACTTTGAGCCCAAGTGCAAAGCTATGGGGGGAGGTAATGTTCCCAGTGAGAACATGAATTACAGCTGATTCTCATTATTTGCGAATTCCGTATTTGAGAATTTGCTTACTCACTAAAATGTATTTGTATCCCTGAGATCAATAGTCATTAGAGTTTTCCAGGTCATTGGGGCACACGGGCAGAATGGCTCACGTTGTCAGCTACGGGTCAGGAAGACCACCCTCTGCCTCTTGTTTCAGCGCTTACACTGCAAACAAGTGTGATTTCTGCAGTATATTTAGTGCCCTACTTTTCACATTTTTGTGCTTTTTGCTGATGATGCTGATATTTAAGACAGCCCCTAAGATATAGTGCCGAGGTGCTGCCTTGTGTACCTAAGTGCAAAAAGGCTGTCATGTGTCTTCCAGAGAAATCATCTGCTACATAATCTCCCTTCAGGTATGAGTTACAGGGCTGCTGGCCAAGAGTTCAATATTAACAAATCAACTGTATATTACACGAGGTGTCTTTAGACAGAAACATACATAATATAAGGGCATGTATTGATGTGTTCATGAAAATCCTCTGACTAGAGGCAGGAACATGACCCCATATTTCTCTTAGAAACAATGATTCAGTATTTGCTAATTCAGTATTCACAGCCACTTTATAGACTATAATTACCACAAATAAGAACAGACAGTATCTTGCTGAGGAATACTAAACAGAGTGTGTGTGTATGTTATCTGTAGCTTTTCTAGCTGTATGTTACCTAGGATAAACGTGAGTAGGCCATTGATGGGGACAGCTCTCCCTCTCCCTCCTGGAACTATCCCTCCCCAAGCAATAGGAATGACCATCAGGAGTAAAGAGCCATAAGTAAATGACAAGAAAAGCAAAAAACATATTGCCTAGAACACGTAAAGACGTGGGCATCAGCCCCAGTGAGGAACAAGGGGCAGAATTGAATGGCTTGCCCGGTCACCTGAGCTGGTCAGCTCAAGCAGCTTTGATGAAGCAGAAGGGAGTAAGAGAAACAAATCATTGTTACCTATAGACAATCTTTTAAAATACTAGTATCATCCTAACCCCAAATCTCTCAAGGACATTATTCAACTATTAAAGTGAAATTATGCATAACATAAGATATTTTTTTAGGAAAATTCCCAAGACTTTTCCCCTTTACATACTTGAAAAGTATTCAAAGATCTTTGGTCAATAAAATCTTTTTAATAAAATTTAGAATATGAAATTAAATGCATAAGTGATTTTTTAAGAGCTGGTTGCTAAGATTTAAGAAAAAGCACTGAGGGAATGCATCCCATTATAGTGATCAAAGAGGTTATGCATATCTGGCTGCTATCTGTCCGCAGCTCGCAGGGCTGGGCCTTTCTCGAGCACACAGGAGCAGGAGCAACGTTCTCCCCAAACTTGAAAATGCCTTTGTCCTCTGATAATTAAGTTCCATGATACCATCTCTATTCGGTAAGATCAACCCCAGTGAATTAATTTTCACTGTGTGACTAAGGATCTCCCAAATTGTAAGCAAGGCTACAGCAGGAGAATAAGGTGTTGTCTGCATGTCCGTAGCTATCACGTCATCTACTGTGTTACATCCTGTCTAAGGAAGGGTTGGATTGGATGGTTGGCAAAATCTAGACAGCATTAAAGAGTGAGATCGTGCTGGTGTGTCTGCCATACCATCCAGAGGAGATACTCAGATCACCGGGCATGAGAGTGGTAATCCTTTGGCAGATGATATTGTGCCCACCAATATTGTCCGTACTGTTCTGGGGACCTCCACCTGGCGTCGGCTGGAGTTCTCGGCCCCAAGGTCCTGGCCAGCCAGTGAAGCCTGCTCTGAGATCACGTGTGTACCTTTGAGGCATGCTGGGTGTGAGAGGGGAGCTAATGCCTCCTAGAAGCAGTCCTCAATCAACGACTGATGGCTAAATTACATGCTTTACCTGGGCTTCCAGAGTTTCACCTCCTGTCCTCCGGTGAAGCTCCAGTTGACCAGAGCAGTAATGGGATTGATAGCATAATCATAACTGACTGCCTCCCCTTTCCCGCTCTCCTACCAAAATCTCCTTCACCTTTCTAATAAATGACTTGCATTAAAATCCTTATCTCAGAATCTTACTTCCACAGAGTTTCTCTACAATGGGTTCTAGTCTCTGGTATGCTTATATTTCTCATTGTATATCAAAATAACTGGTTTTTCTGGTTTATACATTGGTCTTTTACTAGTTTGGCTAGTGGAAATCAGTTCCCCCTGGAGCACAATAACTCTGGGTAGATGGACAAGATACAAAGTGTAGACAAGCAGAATCAAGAATTAGTCTAAAAAAATTATTCTTTTGTGAGATATTCTTCGGTTACCTAGTAAATGTTTGATCTCATCCAGCACGGAGCAACAGATTTGTTGTCCTCTTTGAGTTCCTCCCCAAAGAGAGAGAGAGATTCACTGGGGAGAAGGGCATATATAATTTAGATGTAGATGTAACAGTTTTCTATCATATCAATCATTTCAACCAAGATACCAAGGCAGATGGGCGAGGAGACCCAGGTGAGGTAGACGCTCCATGAGAGAGACATGATGATGCTCGTAAGAGCAAAGACATGTCTGTGGTTCTTTTCAGGTGCCAGGTGGGCTATTGGCATTGCTGTAAGAATTAAATGAGTTGGTAAACATAAAGGCACTTACTGCAAAAGAAAAGAAAAGAAAAGAAAAAAGACTATAATCTACTTAGATATTTGTGGTAACTACCAGTGAAGAAAAAATCCAAACCAGAAAGAATAATGACAAAAAGTCAAAACAGTTTGATGTCACCCTGGGAAAACTGCAGTACCGAGAAAGGTCTGTGAACTGAACGTCAGAGCGCAAATCCTGGGTCTGCCACTTTTTAGTTATGGGACATTAATACCTCCAACCCCACTCTCTGTTCCATCTCTGACCTGAAGAAAGCAGGAGCAATCTCTCAGGGCTGTGGGAGACAGACACCTGACAAAAGGCCTACTAAAAAAAGGGGGGGTGTCTTTTCCCTTGACTCCCGGAGAAAGGGAAGAAAAAAGCCAGTTTGCTCAAATGGCCAGTGTTTTATAATTGGAGAATGAACAGAGACATGCCTGGATGTGAGACAGATGGCGTCCCTGCTTTCCGTAAGTTGGATGTGCATTTTTATTTTTTACCAATAACAGCACCCAATTACATTACGAACGTTATCTGAAGAGAGAGTCTTTTAGTAGGCTTGCACGCCCAGTTCACTGGGACTGAACCGGAGAGCTGCACGGAGCTGCCCGCGGCATGCATCACCTCGGCCCCATGAAGTCTCGCGAGACTAAAACAGGAGCATGATGGCGGCGCATCCCCTCGGCTGGATGGAGTTCGGCAAACATTGTCACATTCAGCCTCGGGACTCTTATTTGTGCTGCCTGACCTCTTTCTGTCTCAATGGCCCTCTGCAGTTTTTGTTTTTGTTTTTGTTTTTCTTTCCTGGCAGAACTCCTGTTGGGTCTCTGAGCCATCATAGAAATGGAGTGTCTATTTTTTGTGATTTTGTAAGTAAATTTTGAGTGTAATCGTACTGCTTTTTTTCACGTTGGTAGGTATGTGTCCTTCCCCCACCAGTTTTTATTAGCAGAACAATAAACATCATTTTCAACAGCAAGACCTGTCACTATCTTCACAGGACCTAGTATAATCTCAGCAACCTTTTGTCACCAGTATACTGTGTATTTTCACATAGCCCTAAATCAAGGGTCCAAGAAGATAAAGATCATTGCAAACCTAATTATATAATGCTTTCAGGTCTAATTGTATATTGCTTTAAGTTTATCTTCTTTTTAACAGAGTTTCCTTTTTCTTTTTTTTAAAAGATTTTGATTTATTTGAGAGGGAGCTTATGCATGAGTGTGGGGGAGGGGCAGAGAGAGAGAGAGACAGACAGACAGACAGGATCCCAAGCCGACTCCCCACTGAGCGAGAAGCCCAATGCAGGGCTCCATCTCAGGACCCTGAGATCATGACTGGAGCCGAAACCAAGAGACAGAGGTCCAACGAACTGAGCCACCCAGGTGCCCCAGAGTTTCCTTTAAAAAAAGAAGAAGAAAAGCAGCAGCAGAAGCAACATGAGGAGAAAGGCAGGCCACACGGCTGCAGGTGGGCAGCAGGCGGCAGAGAACGCGAGGAGCACTCACCCCCACAGACGGTGCCGTCTAGGCCTTCACAGCGGCGGTCATCGCACTCGCACGTCTTGCCGTACACCCTGCGGTCTCCCGGAGGGTAACAGGTGCACTTGCCGCATTCACATTTACCTGCAAAACGCACAGGGAGAGCACACGGCTTAGAGAGTCCCGGAATCGGCTGGGCTTTCCAAGCACACAAGCACACGGTGAAGCCCTTCCACGTGGCGCCTGGTAATAGTTCGGCAAATAACTGTTCTTACCTGCCTCCGGTAAGCTGAACACCAAGCACAAGAGCCACGGGGGCTGGCGGGGCGGGGGAGAAGAGGGGGGCTGGAGTGACACTTGTTTCATTCATTTCCGAAGACTAATTCAGTTATGAAACCCTCTGGGTATTTCATATTTAACTTCGGGTGATACCAAATTGTATATATTTTGACATAACTGTGTATAATGTCATTTTAAAAATATTTTTATATATTTGTATTTTGGATCTGTCTGCCACATAAGAAAAAAATGCTCATAGATACATTTCAAGGCAATGTTTTATGACTATGGGTGCCAATTTTATAATTTATAGAACTCATTTTACCATGGAATGCATATCAAAGTGCATGGCCTAAATGCCTTTATTATTCTTGACTTAAAATTTTAAAGTATTAGCACTTTTTGGAATGAGTTTGGTTCACAATTTGGGAATTACTTAACTATTATCATTATGGCTGTCATCATTATTTCTTGGGCTGTAACTCTGTGCCAAACATTATAATTCTTTCAATTCCATCATTTTGTTTTCACCATTTCATTCACTGACTAGCATTATCACTATCATTTTACGAAACAGGAAACAGAGACATACCGAGGCCAAGCTCCTTTCCACGGTGAACCAGCTCATAAGGAATAGATTCAAGAATTTATATCCATCCTCATTAACCTTAAAGTTTGTGCACCTAACCATGAATGCAGACTGCATCTTAACATACCCAACGCAGCACCACGAGGCTATGAGAAAGAAAATTCCTTTTGCCTGAGGAATTGGCGCTGGCTTGGCAGACATTCATCTGGGTGACTACCCTGAGACATCTGTTACTCTCTGTCATTAGCCCAACCATCATAATTACACACCCACTGAAATGATCATAAGATGCTTTGGGGCTGACCCTGCAATGCTGTTAGTCATTCTGGTGCTGCATTTGTATCTTGTTAAAGAAATTCTGAGTTGGTAGATGATGGAAGAAAGGAAAATTAGTATTTAGAATCATATAATTTCAGAGCTGTAATTAAAGATAATCTAATGCAGTGATTCATAATCTTTTCTGGCAGAAGTGGTAGGGTCACTGTCCCTTTGAGAATCTGGTGAAAGATATTGCAATAGATAGTGTGGTTCTGGCTGCTCTTCAGCTGGTCTCTCTTCCCACTTGGAGACAGGCCCAAGTTCGGCGGGAGGCAGAGTCCCTCTCCTTCCCCGGTGATAGTCCCTCTTCCTATACCCTGGCAGACAGAGGAGGGACCCAGCAGACACTCTTGGCCAGGGCTTTGCTTCTTGAGGGTGAAAGCAAAGACACAGGGTCTATGGCAGAGGAGCAAGAGCAGTGAGTGTCCAGGAGCAGAGGAGCTCGGCACACAGTCAAAAGTAATGGCAGCAGGGGCGAGTGTTAGCAGGGCCTGGCTGCCCCGGGTGCCGCATGACCTGGTTGTCCATGCTTGCTCTCTGCACCTAGACCCTTCTCATAAAATCCTTCTTTATCCCAGTTAATGAAGTTGGTCTCTGTTGTTCACAGACAAGAAGTCTAACTGGTAGACCTCAGATCTCTCCTTGGAAAAATATGCCAGCACACATTTATTTTTTGTAAAATGTCAGGAGGATCCATGACTTCCCACAGTGTATTTAATAGAAAAGGAAACCCAACCAAGCTGAGGCTGACTGATCTAAGGCCAGAGAGGTAGACAGTAGCAGGTTTGGTGCTGGAACCCATTTTTCTGAGCCCCAGTGACCTTCTGGTGTCCATAAACATACTCGCCCTCATCATGGTGTGTGTGTGTGTGTGTGCGTGTGTGTGTGTGTGTGTGTGAATGACAACAAAAATCCGGACTGTGGAGACACAGAGACTAACTATGCACCATAGTTAGAGCAGCGCAACCGTGTATGGTTAACTAGTCCTTCATGGACAGATATGGGAAACATCAACCACAATATTTGTAAGAGGGAATGCAGTCCTGGTTATCAAGTCAACATAGATTTTTAAGTTTAAGGGTGTATGTGTTTATGGTGACAATTTTACTAACATTTTAAGGCATTCAGGAATTTTCCTGGATATGCATTATTGGTTTCTGTGCCTTGGAAAAGATGGTCCAAATACCAGCACATGGGGTCACCTAGGTGGTGCAGTCAGTTAAGCGTCCGACTCTTGATTTCAGCTCAGGTCATGATCTCAGGGTTGTGAGATCAAGCCCCACGTTGGGCTCTGTGCTGGGCGTGGAGCCTGCTTGGGATTCTCTCTCTCCCTCTGTCCCTCCTAGCTGCTTACTCTCATGCTCTCTCTCACCTTCTCTCTAATAAATAAATAAATAAATAAATAAATAAATAAATAAATGGCAGCATATGTGTTCAGATATCTACATTTCATTGTTTTCATCATGGATAGTTTGTCTTGTGTTTCTTCTATAAAGTTAGATTTCAAAGTGTTCATATTTGGTCCTAGGTCCATTTTTTCCCCCTAGTAGATTGTAATTCATGTATCTTTTTCAAATATCAGAGTATAATTAACCACTTTGCAATTTTGGGTGTGTTTTTTTGTTTTTGGGGGGTTTCTTTTGGTCATGTATCCATCGGAGTTTTAAAAAGCTATATTAAGGGGCGCCTGGGTGGCACAGTCATTAAGCGTCTGCCTTCGGCTCAGGCCGGGATCCCGGCATTCTGGGATCGAGCCCCGCATCAGGCTCCTCCGTTGGGAGACTGCTTCTTCCTCTCCTACTCCCCCTGCTTGTGTTCCCTCTCTCACTAGCTGTCTCTCTCACTGTCAAATAAATAAATAAAATCTTTAAAAAAAAAATAAAAAAAATAAAAAGCTATATCAAGCCAACAATTAGCTGAATTACTTTATAGATATAGCTCTAATACAGTTTATAGGCTATAGTAGCTCCATACAGAAAGACAAAAAATCATAAATCAAGACAGACTAATGTATTATGTTTAGAAAGGTAAAGAAGAGTAAACTTTTCATGCAGTCCACAGTTTAAAGAGCATTATTTTGCTGTCTTAGTTCACAACTTTAGTCACTACCAAGACATGTACTTTTCCAGTAAATTTCTACTCATCTTTCAAGATCCAAAGTAAATTTCACCAAATCCGTGATGCTTGCACCCTCCTACTCAGTAGAATCAACTGCCTTCTCATGTGTCCTCATGATGTTTGGATCAGTATTTATCGAACAGATGCACCAAACAATAACCGTACGTGAATGGTTTAGTAATAATATTCCCACAACACATGACCTTTAATGGTAGAACTTGAATTTAGAATTGCTTGTCTCTGCCAGAATACACACACCTTTCCAATTGCCAAAAAGCCTTCATTTGTGTTTCTCACAGTTACATCAATAAAATCTGTCCCACAGCAAGCTCATCATCTTTATTTATAAATGTACTTCTCTTCCTATGTCCTGTTATCAGGAGAAGGTCACCATCATTTGATCTGTCACCAAATCTTAAAAACACCCGATGACATAGTTGATTCCTTCCTTCTTTTAATGAACTATTCTTCTCCTTCCAATTTGAAATTTCATGAGATCCACTTTTTTAAATTTAAATTCAATGAATTAACATACAATGTATTCTAAGTTTCAGGTGTAGAGTTCAATGATTCATCAGCCTTATATAACACCCAGTGCTCATCACATCACATGCCCTCCTTAATGTCCATCACCCAGTTACCCCATCCCACCTTTCCCCGAGATCCACTTTCTTAAAACATGTCTGTGATTATGTAATTGCCTTTCATGTGATAGTCCCACAGAGACCTTCAAGGCAGAGATCAAGCTCCTCAACAGAGTCTCATGTTCAGAGACTTTGCTTTTTATTCCATTTCTTCTCTCTGCTGTGAGTTCTACCACTTTCTACAATCCGAGCCACTGTTCAACAGCCAGCTCAGATCTCCTCTCCTCTATGAAACCTTCCTTGTCATCCCTATTAGGTTACCTGGAACACTTGTTCTTTCTTTCTGATCTCAGTAATTTGTTCACACCACTAGATCACTGAATGCAAACCTTATACTGGATAAGTACATGCTTGAATCTGACCACAAATACTGAACTCTTTGTCGTCCAGGCTGACAGTGAGATTTGTGTCCTGTTGGCAGCCAGCAAAGTTCTCTGTTGAGGGAGTAGGAAACACTGACATACGGATTTATCGTTGCTGTTTTTTTTTTTTAAATAAGAAATTGAATCCAATCTCTTTTCTTTATTTGCTAAATATTATTATTTCTGTGACTGTTTTAGTGTTGTGAGCTATAAATGTGGCTTCTCAAATGACTGTCAATATTCACATAAGTAAGAATGAAGGCTAATGGAAGTTTGCATGTCTAGCCCTAATAAGTGCCATTTTATTTAACAAATTGAGAGGAAAATCTAAAGAAAGATATACTCAAAGAAATACAAATGAGACAAGTAATTTTTGAAAAGATAATTCAGGAACAGATGGAGAGGACAGAAATAAATACCTAAGAAATTACTTCAGTCAACATCATCAGTATCATCTAACCAAAACTTTCATGAACTTTACACTGAGTCTGTCCATTCCTATTAAATTTTTAAAAAGCAGATAATCTTTAAGCACGCACAAAAGTCAGTCCAATGACACCATTTTATAAGGGACTGCAATCCCTATGATTTTAAGGCTTATACATTAGCAAAGAGTCATAAACTAAGGCAGATACCTAGAAGTTCTGATTTAAAAAGATTTTACTTAAATGTTTCAAATTTGACACTTTCATAAAATACAGAAAATCTCTAAGTCAAGACTGACAAAGTGCGGTATATAGTGCTATGTACAACTAGTCATTTTAGCAAATAAAATATACCTCACTTTAAATATCATTTTTAATTTAAACTTTCTTACACTCACTAAAAGAGCTAAACGTCTTCCAAACGTGCATATGTTTGCCTTGGAGTACAATTTTCTGTAAGTACCAGGTTAAAATTTAAAACCCTAATGCACTTACTCTAAAATATTTCTCATATGAAATTCAGCAAATATGAAGAATCTGTTTTGTGTGAAGCAATTGATTAGATATGGGAGTAGAAGCCTAAACAAAAGTTATGTAAGTCTGTAATTTCTGCTATCCCGTATAGCTTATTTCATTTCACTAGGTATCAACTCCAAATAAAAGTGTTGGAGAATGATATTTCTGAATATCACACACTTAATTGTTTTCAGCATTATTGGCAAAATTTACTATTCTTATTATGAAACTGAATGGTCAAACATTTTTAATATTTTTTAATATAAAATTCATATGGTCCATAGACATTTGAAAAGATACTCCCTTCTTAATCATATGGGAAATGCAAACCAAAACCATAATGACATTCCATCCCCAACCAATCAGATTAGCAAACATTTAACAACTGACCATAACAAGTTTTGGAAATGGTCTGGAAACACAGGGGATATATTTTACAACTGGTGGAAATATAAATTGGTAGCATATTTTGGAATCCTGCTTAGCATTATCTAGTAAAGTCAATATGCATAGTCTATGAACCAGCAATTCAATTCTTGGTCATATTCGCTGGAGAAAAGTATACTTGTTTGTACTGGAAGATGTTCCAGAACAATCATAACAATGCTATTCCTAATAGTCTCAAAAGGGACTTAAATGTTCTTCGATAGCAGAATATATAAATCTCAGTTATATTCTTAAGTGGAGCACTACATTAGAGTGAAGGGAGCACTTGCCACATCATGCCTAAATCTTGAGAACATAATATAGAGTGCAAGAAGTCAGCCACAAAATGACACATTATTGTTTGAAATATTTCAAAGCAGACAAGTCTAAACACCATAGGGTTTGGGAATATATATGTAGTTGGAAAACCTTAAAGAAAGGCATAGAACACCTTCAAAGTGAGAATAATGGTTATCTTTTCAGAGGAGGGTGTATGTGGTCATTGAGGAGGGGCAAGTGGGAGCTCTTGGGATCCTGGCATTATTCTACTTTTGCACCTGGGTGAAGGTTTGGTGTGTGATTACTTTACAATGATTCATAATGTTATAATTAATATGGTATATACTTTCCTGGGCATAGTGGATTATTCATGAAACAAGGTTGTATAACCAGTGAGCTATGTTGCAAAAAAAAAAAAATCAGTCCCTTTACTTAACTCATTCATTACAACTAAATAAACTGCCAATATACTGAACATTTAAATGTAAAAGTTTAAAACATAAAATACTGGACAGGAATGTCGGTGGGAATTTTCATAACCTTCGGGTAGGAAAGCATTCAAAACATGACAATGAACCAGAAACATAAAAAAAAAAAATCAACACGTTTGACCATAAACAATAATTAAAAACAAAACAATATTTAAAACAAAAAATAATGNTAGAAAAGCATTCAAAACGTGACAATGAACCAGAAACATAAAAAAAAAATCAACACGTTTGACCATAAACAATAATTAAAAACAAAACAATATTTAAAACAAAAAATAATGTAAGCAAGACTGACACATAAATAATAAACTGAGACAAAAATATTTGCACAAATAAAACAGATAATAAGAAATGACTATATATATAAGCTCATATATAAATAACCAATAATGTATACCCACAAGAAAAATACACCAAGGACAAAAATGGATCATTCACAATAGAAATAATACACAATGACCATTATCAATAGTAAATTATTTATATCACTTAGTAAATCTCATGGAAATAAACTGCAAATTTAAAATAATTATACTTTGAAGGCAAGTCACCTGGTTCACTAAAATACTTGAAAATTCTGAAATTTTTAAGTTAATAAGGTTTTACGTGATATAGCCTAGAAAAACCCTCATTTATGGTGTTTTGGGTTTTGCTTACAAGATGCTTCAAGGTATATGCAAATAAAATAACGTTGTTTTAATACTAAGAAGTAGGACTAAGTAGGACTGTCATGCTACATACAGGGTAACTCTGTACTACTAAATTATAACATGAAATAAAAGAGCATTGATACCTTTATAAAAGGTAGACTGCCTCACTTATATTTTTAGCAAATGAAAGATTAAAACGAATGAAATCTTGCCATTTGCAATGATGTGGATAGAGCTACAGTGTATTATGCTAAGCGAAATAAACCAGTCAGAGAAAGACAAATACCCTGATTTCATCATATGTGAAATTGAAGAAACAAAACAAATGAAAATAGGGGGGGAAAGAGAGGGAGGCAAACTATAAAAGAGACTCCTAACTATAGAGACTGAGGGTTGCTGGAGGGGTAGTTGGGGGGGGATGCGCTAGGGTGACGGGTATTAAAGGGACACTTATTGTGATGGACACTGGGTGTCGTATATAGGTGATGAATCACTACATTGTACACCTGAAACTAATATTGCACTCTATGTCAACTAACTGGAATTTAAATAAAAAATTTGAAACAAAACCCCCAGCCTTATTGATTAATTTCACTAGTTTTTATCCTTATTAACTGCCAGAGCACAGTTATGGTAGAAATATACATTTAATTATTTCATAAAATTGGAGAGTGTTAGAGATGGAAAATCATGGAGGTCGATCAAGTCCAACTAGCCCTACAATTTATGGATGAGGAAAATGAACTCTGGGAGTGAGATATCATGTGACTTTCTTCAGGTCACACAATGAAAAGGGATCCACAGGTCAACTCTCAAGGTCACAGAATGAGTGAGGGGATGGAAAGGTTAACTCGTTCCTCCATCATTTCTAGAACTATCGTTGATTATACTTTTTAATAGTTAGGGATGCTTGGGTGACTCCTAATGAAAATGGAGCTGTATCTGTAAGCATTACCTGAAGAAAAGGTAGTCATCTCTTATACAAGCTAGTTTTCCAAAACTAATATAAGGCTAATGATGTGAAATTGTGAAGGTGAAGGTGACATTTGTTTTTCAGGCTATATATCTCTTCCTCCTTTCCTTCTTTCTTCCCCTCCTATTCCTCCTCTAGTCCTTTGTCCCCCAACCAACCTCCCCCACCCCTCTCTCTCATACATACACATACACACACATACACACCATACTTGTTCCCTCCCTCTTTCTTTGGGGTATTTCTTTTCTTCTTGGATTCCTTTTCTTACACAATCTTAAACGTAACAAATCTCTCACTCTTTAGACTTTGCCTTCTCCTTCTATTTTCTCTTCAAACTTCCCTTTTTAAGGTGTCATCTCCACAGGGCACAGCCTTCAAATCATCCGGGACTAGTTACTATATGCTAGATGAGGAGATACTAAGATAAACAAGACAGATGCTATCTCTAATTTCATGGATTAACAGTTAGGGAAGAGTCCCTTCATGAATGAATCGGGTAAATCCATGCTTCATTAGGTGTTAATGACCAACTGAATCTTTTCCATCACCACTAGAAATACACTTGTGCATTTGTGAAGGGGTACAAACATGGAATTTTCAGATACCACATGGTAGATGTATGGACTAGACTGAAAACATCTCCAGAAACCATAACTGAAAACACAGCACACAGCCACACACACAAATCATTTCCCATTTGAGGGGTTTAGGTGGAGACTTATTCTCACCTCCTTCAAACTACACCACATAGAAAACACATGTTCTTGCTCAAGAATAGATGCAACTGGGCTCATCAGCCTCGAATATCTGCATCAATTTCATCACCCCCTCATTCACTCAAACAGACACATTTTGAATATCAACTATGGATTAAGGATTATGTTAGATACTGAAGATACAAAATTAAGGACATTTAAAAACTTTTAACGGTGGAGAGAATAAAGGAATACACAGGAGCACACACACCTGGCAGGGTTAGAAAAAGTTCCTGGTAAAGGTGACCTGGGAATGAGTCTCAAAGTGTTTGTTAAATGTCAGTAAGGTAAAGAGAAAGGGAAATACATTTTATGGCACCGATACAACTAAAAGCATGGGCTCTGACCTTAAATAAATCTAGATTCTAATCTTGGGATGTCCACTCTTAAATGTAATTCCTTGGAAGACCAAGTTAAACCTAATTTATCATGGTTGTGTGACAGGAATAGTAATAAAATTGATGACAAGATTATTGCAAAGGCTAAGTGTTGTAATGCATATAAAGTACATATGACAGGGCCTGATATATGGCTAGTGCCCAATAAACAATAGATACTATTTACATTTTTACAATAGAAAATATGTTGGGAGGCTTGCATCTCAATTACTCACATAAAATCTGTTCCTTTCCTATTCCATTTCTCTAGACAAACAAACAAACACCTGTATTTCCTGATCCAGAGTGAGATTAACTAAGAAGAGCACTGTATTATCAGGTGCACCTGCCAGTGTGGTTAACAGCAGGCATTCTCTACGACCTTATTTTCTTTCACTTTTTAAAATGGTAAAAACCACACTTGCAGTACACGCTCAATAGCTAGATAGTAATTAGAGGCTCACATAAAACAGAAAAGAGATTAGCACTTTACTAACACAGTCCTCTTTTGCCTAAAATAATAGGTTTACCATAGCAACCTGATTGCACTAGAAAAACTCCTGCCAAATGCATCCTAAGTTCTCCTGAAATTTCTATGAGAAGGAATTAAACACTTGAGAACTATAATATTCTGTACCATTACATCTAAGTACAAATATTTTTGTGTGTGAAAATGAAGTAATCTTCCATCAGACATTTGAAAGTGAAGAGGCACCTTTCACCTCCCATTTCAAAATGGGTGCTGAGACTTCTTATAATTCAAGCCACATTGACATCACAATTACCAGCCAAGGAAGAGTTGTTCATGACTTTTAGAAACATGGATAAATGTCAGTTCTTCTGTTTGTACTTTCTTAGTACATAAGGATTAAAGTAATCAGTCATGGACTATGTGAGGAAAGAAGACATTTAAGCAAACATAGCACTAATATAATTTTCTGTTGTCTGCCCTACAGTGTCTAAAACTGAAAATGGGAAATTGGTATACCAGGTGTCACTTTTCTCTAAGGATTTTCCAATATATTGAACAAAGTGTCTCAGAGGCTGTCTATAGACCTCTAAATTAGATTATCTCATTATTTCAACCTTAAGATCATTTCTAAAATAACAGTTACTCAAGATTCATTTTTTTTCTAACAAATATCTATAAATTAGGGAGCAATATCACACTCATTTGCCAGAAACCAAGCAGCAGGTCTAAGGTTAAAAAGTCAGTCAATGAGTGAGGTTAGGAAATGTGCCGCTTAAGTAATTGATTAGTGTGTCCCATCATGAAGTGGTCAATATCAATTAAAACAGGAATCTCTTTCTTCCTGGCTGATGAACCCATTAACTAGACAATGGACAGTATCTTGTTTCAGAAACAAGATTTAGGGATTCTGCAAACATAAATGCTATCACATTCAAGCCTATTCTTGGTATCGACTTTAATTATTCCATGCTAGGTCATACATAAACACATGCAACTATAATTCACCATGAAAGACTTTGGGAAAAATGCCTTAAGATAGTCACAGGCAACAAATGTCATTCACCAGTACATGTGCTGTGGTTGACAGATCAGAGAAATGTTTTTATGGAAAGTCTTTTGAAAATAAACTTTATTTGGGCAATGGAAGGGTAGCATAGAATCAGGCCATAGTCACTTTGAAATTCTTGGTTTTTGTCACTCTCAAAAAAAAAATCAAAAGTATGAATGAAAATATCACTTCCTTAATACAATTTTCAGGAGTGCTAATTAAACTGATTTGAAAGAAGTGTGAAATTTCTTCCCACATCAGGTATAATTAGGAAATTTATTCAGCAATTTGAACAATGAGATCCATATCACAAAACATAATACATTTTCCATCAACAAGGTAGGCTTTTAAAATTAAGAAAAAATAAACCAAAAAGAAATGTTTTCTACTGATAACTTAGTTTGTATTTTTTTAAGGTTTTATTCTTTATTTGAGAGAGATAAAGCAAGAGAAAGCATAAGCTGGGGGAGAGGAAGATGGAGAGGCAAACTCCCCTCTGAGCAGGGAGCCTGATGCGGGGCTGGATCCCAGGACTCTGAGATCATGACCTGAGCCAAAGGCAGATGCTTAACTGACTGAGCCACCCAGGTCCCCCAGTTTGTATTATTTTTTGCTTCTGTATTTAATAATGCTGATTTCTGCAAGTCCTAAAACATTAGATAAAACATTGTGTATACGTATAAGTGTATACATATATGAAGATGTATATGGAAAGTACATTTAAATTTGAAGGTGACAGAACTCCACGTGAGCAATTTATCCTCAAATGGTTCATGTAAAAAAGCTCTTTACACTATTCCTAAGTCTTCTAAGTTTGAAATTATTTAAAAATAAAAATATTTTAAAATTTAAAAATATGTAAGTAAAACTCTAGACATAATGTATCTACGTAGCTAAATTAAAAAAAAATAAAGTCTTATCAATAATTATGCATATACCTGCCCACGCATTTTACATTCAGTTTTGGGAAATATTCTTTAACAACATATTCAGGATTTTAGCCAATTTATTCAATAAAGCAGTGTCAAACATATGCAGAGCCTGGGAACTGCACAGCCAAAAATGTCAGAAATTCAATAAACTTAAAATTTATAAAAATAGTAAACTTACTTTAACTTTGGTATTTTACAGCACAGTTAGCATAATCAGGATTAACAGGTAAGAGTAGCAGGGAAACAGGGCTTAATATAATGTAATAAATAACATCCTACCCGTCAGAGTAGTCCATAATGGAATGCACTGCCATGGCAAGATGTAAGCTCCCAAAGAAGGGAATCTTTGATAAGAGTTAAGAGTTTGTGCTCTGGACTCAGAAAGACCTGAGACAGAATTTAATACTGACCACTTATATGCTCTGTAATTTAGGGAATAACTTAACCTATTGATTAACAATTTTCAAAATTGGGAATACCTACTTAATAAGTATCTCTAAAGATATGGAAATAGAACGCTATTTGTTAAATATTACTAATAGTTTGAATTTCCTAAGTACCACTATATTTGTTTGTAGCACAGTGTTTCCACAAATAGACCCACATAGATTATGTTATATATTTCTTATATAATTGGAAATAGTATTTCATTTTTCACTGCTAATATGTTTCTATCTCAGTATGAAATTCCACTTTCTTTTTTTTCCCCTGCCAACAATATATTTCAGATAACTCATGGTTTCTATATTAAGTATTGCTACTTCTTTAAAAGGTATTTTATATTGACATTAGTTTTCAACAAACTTCTATTGCACCTGAAATTCCTATCTCCATTTTGTCTCTAGCCTCAGCAATAATTATTCACTAGCAAAAATTCAATATATGAGATTAAGTCAAAGGCTGCCAAGACAGCCTGATTTAACTGGCCAAAATCCTAAAGAAAAAGACCATAGGGAAATAAGTTCTACCTTCTATGCATACAACCCCCTTCCTGCATTTGTCATCTCTGACCTGAAACTTTTTAAGGAAAGAAGAAAGCAACATCTAAAAGATGAATAAACTAAATAGAGCTCTTGAATTTTCATCTAGCTAGAAAAATAGTAATTGGAATTCAGGGACCTTGAAAGAGGACATTGATAAACATCACATAGATGTCCCAAGTTTTCACTTTAGAAGTCATTTCCATCTCCAATTGGATTGAGGTTATCTACCTGCCTTTGCACATCTGCCAGAAAAAAAAAAAATCTCTGCAAGAAGGATAATATCACTCACAAAATTCTACCAATTTTATTAAACTGTATTTATGCTTAATAACAACAAAAAATAACAAGTATGTCAAGAGACAGGGCAGAAGGACCAGAAATCAAAAAGAAAAAATAGACAACAGAAAGAGATCCAAAAATGATAGAGGTGACTAACCTGGAATTGTCAGTAATGGACTTTAAAATAACTATGATTAATATATTCAAAAAATTATATTACTAAATGGAGAAAATCACTAGAAAATTATATGTAAAAAAATAAATGGAAATTCTGAATTAAAAAATATAGTAAATGAAATTAAAACCTGAATAAAGATATTCAGTGGTAGATTAGACACAGAAGAAGAGAGGATTAGTAAACTGGAAGTAGGTCAGTAGAAAATACCCAGACTGAAGCATAGAAAACAAAAGAATGAGCAAAAAAGAGCATAAGAGACCTACTGAACAGGAAATAATATCTCATCCATCTAATTGGTTCCCAGAAAGAAAAGACAGAATGAGGCAGAAGTATTATTTTAAGAAATAACAGAACTGTAATGGGTTGAATTGTGTTGCCCCAAAGTTCATATGTTGAATTCATAATCCCCAGTACCTCTGAATGTGACTATATTTGGAGACAGAATCTTTAAAGAGGTAATTAAGGTTAAATGAAGTCATTCAAGTGAGCCTCAATCCTGCTGATTTTATAAAAGAGAAGATTAGAACAGACACACCAAGGGAAGATCATGTGTAGACACAGAAAATATGATCATTTACAAGCTGAGGAGAGAGGCCCTCAGAAGAAGTCCACTTTGATGATACTCTGATCTTGGACTTAGAGCCTCTTGGACTCTGAGGAAATAAATTTCTGTCATTTAAGCCACCCACGTGGTAGCACTTTGTTATGGCAGCCCTAGTAAACTAATATAAGTGCCCAAAGAATTTGAGCTACAGATTCAAGAAACTTCATGAAGCTTAAGGAGAATAAATATAAAGAAAGCCACAAACCTTAGGTGAGACACAGCATAGTCAGTTGCTGAAAGCCAAAGAGAAAGTCTTAAAAGTAGTCAGAGATAAAAAGATGCATTACCTTAAAAAAAAAAAAAAAAAAAAAAAAGGCAAGAAGACTGACCATTGAACAACCAAAATAAAATGCTTAAGCCAGTTGGAAATGGAATGGCATCTCTAAAATTCTGAAAGAAACTGTCAAATTACAGGGGCGCCTGGGTGGCTCAGTCATTGAGCGTCTGCTGTTGGCTCAGGTCATGATCCCAGGGTCCTGGGATCGAGACCTGTTGGAATCCCTCCTCCGTGGAGAGCCTGCTTCTCCCTCTCCCACTCCCCCTGCTTGTGTTCTATTGCTGCCCCTCTCTCTCTCTGTCAAAAAAATAAAATCTTTAAAAAAAAGAAAGAAAGAAACTGTCAAATTACAATTCTATGCCTAACACAAATATCCTTCCAATTTGATTACAAAATGAGAACACTTCCAGACTAACAAAAATTAAAAGAAGTCATGACCAGAAGAGACTTATCAGAAGAAATATTAAAGAAAAAAGTTCCCCACACACAAGGAAAATGATCCAAAATATAAACACTACAATAAAGAAATGAAAAATGAAAAATAAATATAGGGTAAATATAAATGAAAAAAGTCTATAGAATTAAAATAATATCTTGTAAAGGTCAAGGTCTAGAATTTAAATTTCATGATGCTAGAATAATCTTGACAACAAAATCACACAAGGACATTATAGGAAAAGGATGTTACAAATCAATTTCTCTCATAAACTTTGAATTCAGCCATTTTCAAAAAGATTCCTATCCAAATGGGTTTAATCTAGGATTAAAGACTTAGTTTAACATTTAAAAGTCAATCAAAATATTTCATCACCTTAATAGAAAAAACATTATCATCTAAATACATGCATATTAAATATCTGATAATATTCAAAACTCATACATGCAAAAAAAATAAGGGAATAAAAGGTAATTTCTTATTTTGATGATAGTCTAAAATATATCTGTAGCTAACATAACATTTAGAAGTAAAATATTTAAAACATTTTCCTGAAGATTGGGAGCAAGACAAGAATGTCCACTATTTCTATTTCTTTTTTTCTTTTTTTTTTTTTAAAGATTTTATTTATTTATTTGACAGAGATAGAGACAGCCAGCAAGAGAGGGAACCACAAGCAGGGGGAATGGGAGAGGAAGAAGCAGGCTCATAGCGGAAGAGCCTGATGGGGCTCGATCCCACAACGCCAGGATCACGCCCTGAGCCGAAGGCAGACGCCTAACTGCTGTGCCACCCAGGCGCCCCTCTATTTCTAATCAATATCATACAGACGTGTTATATAGTGCTCTAAGGTAAGAAAAATAATTAAAAAGCAAAAAGAGAGGATGAAATAACACTGTCACTATTCAAATAGGGCATGATTATATTAGTAGAAAATTTTTAAAAACTACATATAAGCCATTAAAATTAAGATGTAAATTTATCAAGGTCAGAAGACACAAGTTGTTAATATTTAAAACTTTAGTTGCATTTTAATATAGCAGGAACAAACACTTGGGATCTGAAATTTCTTTAAGGGTTTAATTTTTAATAACATAAAAAACAGAAAATAGGAATACTTGTGAAAGATGTCAAGACCTCTACACTGAAAACTATAAACTACTAAGTGGAATTAAAGAATATATAAATAGGAGGAATGACATGCCACGTTAATAAATTAGGACCTTAGTAGTGTTAATTCTCCAACAATTGATGTATAGATTTAATGCACCCCTAAGTATTCAGGTTTCATTAATGGTATATACATGCAAAGGGATGAATATAGCCAAAGCATTGTTGTAGAAGAAAAATGGGTGGAGAAATTTACAATACCGGATTTTAAGCCATCTTATAAAGCTATGGTATTTAAGAGCATATTGCTGATGAAGAAAAGATTAGATAAGTAGACAAATGGAACAAAATTAAAGCACTGGAAAGAGACCTATAAAATATAAGGCCACCTGATTTATGACAGAGGTGACATTACAGTGTAGTTGGGAAAGGTTGATTTTTCAATAAAGGGTTTTATCTAGCCTGGATTAGTCACTTAGGCTTTTCACAAATTCAGTTTCTTGTCTCTATGCAAAGCTATTAGACTATATGATCTCTAAGGTGTCTCAGGTGTAACTATAGAATTTCACTCACAAACCTTCAACAATTGTAGCTATCAGTCCTGTTTTCCGGTTAAATGTTCCAAATATGTCTGGTCAGGCTGCATAATTTCTTAGACTCTAATGGCAGTTACCACGGTATTACTTGCATTTTTCTCTCTAAGAATATTACTATGCAATGCACATAGAAACAATCATATGAACTTATTCAACTTATATTTAGATTTTAAAATTGTTGCCCTCCATCACAAATAGAAAGCCAACTGCTTGTGACTCCCTTTAATTCAATTTCTTTTCTAGAGAAAGTAAGATAGAGAAAAACTTTCTACCATTGGCTATGAAGTAAACGTAGTTAAGTATAGAAGCACAATTCCAAATGATGGCATTTACTGGGTCCATAAATGATCCAGATCTATGGAAATACAGAATTTCTCAAATTATGCCCTAATGATTATTGTCTGTAAAGGCAAAAAAAAAATGTGGTTAAAAGTCGTAGAAAGAGTTCAGAGACTGTGGGAAGGCACAAGAAAAAAAATTGCTTGACCATCTTTTTCACTTTCAAGATAATTAAATACTTGGTCATAGGAGAGCCCATAGAATCTTCCACAGCTAAACTTGGCTGTCTAGAAAAATTGCATGATGGCCAAACAAATGAGGGTGCTCTATGTTCCTGGGACTCTACCAAATAAATGGAATCACTCGATTTTGATAAGAATATCAAAGGGGTAGTGTACAGATGGTGTGGAGGAAGAGAGAGAAATATGCTTTTAATTAAGGGAAGGGGAAGAGAAGGAGGGCTTTAAAAAAAAAAAAGAACCTTCAAATTACATGCGATTACCTGTTTAGATTGGCAATGGAAAAAAAAAATCAGAAAATAAAGTCATTTGAAATGCAGGTCATTCGTGCAAGCCTTCACATCTCCCTGACTTAGAAAACATAGGATAAATGGTCATTTGTTTGAAATAGAAACTGAGCTTACTTTGAATCCCTTCATATTATGAGTTAAACCATGCTTATGTGTCTCTCTCATTCAAATCTTCAATAAAATCAAAGAAGTGAATACAGGATAATAAAAACAAAACAAAACAAAATCACATGTAATTGCTAATTGTCAAAAACATTCATGCCATTGTTTGAAAGCAATGTCTCCCTTGAAGTAACAGGAAATTGCAATATCAGCTCTGCAGTGAAATGACTTTTGCTTTCACCTGATGTATCAAAAGAAACAGACTTTTCAATCAGTCCTAGCAATAATAGTTAACATCACTATTGCAAAAGCTATTCAGGGAATGAAACGAGGTAATAAAAGAGAACAAATAAAGCCTAAGCGATTAGATGCTTTAAACAATGTTACATCTCACAAAAAGCAGTCCTGGGGGAACCCTGATTACTTCTGTCTTGAGTCATCTTTGGCTTCAATACATCTGATTGCCTGAGAGTCCAAAGAATTGATTGCTTTCCCATGATGTGTTATGTAATGAGATATTGCATTAATTCCACTGGAAATTTTAATTTGCATATCCCTTTTTTCTTTAGCAGGAAAATGACAACTGCTTTGTGGGAAGGATACTTAATACACATTCAAAACTTATTCTCTTCCAAATCTACTTTCTTGTTTCTCCTCCACTCAGTTTTCAATTTTATTTATTTTTTGGTGGGGAGGTGTGATTTTAAATGAGATTTTTAAAATTAATTTTCACTTTTTGAAATTTTGAAATATATTACAATGAAGTACACAGTATATAGCTTAGTTTCCAGCCATATGAACAGCAAATCATATATGGTACCTATAACAGTATTCTATTGCTGGGCTTGTGGGAAGTTATGTAATTTTCCAAGAAACCCAAAAGAAACCCAAAACCCGATAACCCAAAAAGCAAATATCAGTGCTTTAAGCAACAAACGTAGAGAAGTGAACTTGAGATTCCTTGAGTAATCCAGAAATGAAAAGAGGGATAGAGAGACCCAAGATCAGTCATATCCTCTGCGAACCTAACACAAATCTTTGCTGAAGAAAAGTGCACTGAATTTAGGCTTCAAGATTTCCAGAAATTAGGATATGTCATGTATAAACACATGACTGAAGACCAGTACATGCACACACACAAGGAAACAAACCACCATGAGCGAAAGTAGAAACAACAACAAAAAAAACCCAAATTAAACAAAACAAAACAGAACAAAAACCATTTTTTAGCTCTGTGCTACAAACTGGATATTGTCTAATTACTCATCTTGCCATGTTCTTTTGTGAATATGTTTGTTATAGTTATTCTAATACCTGCATCTGATAAACCAACAACCGGGACATTTGTGCATAAGTAACCGGCTGTTACTTATTTCCTTAGATCTGTTTCTTATTTCTTTGGCTGAATGTCATAAATTTTATATGAAAAGGTTACAGAGCCTCTGGATGATAGTCTTTTCCCCAGAAATTATTACCTTCTTATAAGCACATAAATCAATGTGTCTTTTCCCCGGGGACAAATGTCTGGTAGCATTTTTGGGTGTAATTATGAGTTGGAGGTGCTATTGGCATGTTAGTGGGGAGAGACCAGAGCTGCTGCTAAACATCTTAAAAGCACAGGACAGTCCCCATAACAAGAATCATCCAGCCCAAAATGTTCGCAGTGCTGCTAAAATACATGAGGACAGATCTCCTTGATCTAATTCGTGATAGCGCTCACGAAACTGAGTTCCGTTATCCATCCCTTGTTTCCCGCTCCCCTCTCAAGAAGTGCAATCACACCAGCATCTGTGTTCAGCACACATGTACATGTGACATACACATGCTCACCTGAAAAGCACTTCACCCAGGTCTACGCGTCACCCTTTAAGACCAATCGTTTTCACCTCCTCTAAAAAGCACTGCCTGCCACTCCCTCAACCCTACATTTGATCACTACTTGAGGCTTGATTTTGGTATCACCGAAATGTTTAAATAGAACCTTGGCAGGGCTCTGATCTAACAGATACTGACTGATCTAAAATGTGCTCCATGGTTTTAAAGGCTGTTTTATAATTTTTTAATCTCAGCTGCTTATTTGCATCTTGAATTCAGTGCTTATGCAAGTCATTATCACTTCTGTGCCCCTACCTAAGACTCCCATTCACCGTATTTTTTAATGTATACTCCCATTATCCCCTATTTAAAAAAATCACTCTCTTACTTCCAAATCAAGACTTAAAAATTCACACACACACACACACACACACACACACACACAGAGGTATTAAAATACTGAGTGCCTTATACGTTTTAAGTTGGAATTCAAGTGGTCTAAAATGTATCAATATCAAAGCAATATCTAATCATAAATCAATACAGGATCAATGTAAATAATGAGAAAATACCTAAATAGAAGGCAGCAAAATTCCCATTAAACTCAGCTCAAGGGGTAATTACTGTTAATACGACAATGAACTTCCTTCTAGTCTCTCATCTACACCTGTTTTTACGTATGTGAGTAAACAATGTGATATAATTTAATCTAAAATTATAACATAAATATTTTAGTTAGGAGCACTTTGAAAAGGATTCATTTTAATTAAGATCATTCTTCCAATAGCCTTTTCATGACCTAAACTATGGTTGGACTTAATCCCAAAATACGGTATTATTTTTTTTTAAAGGAGCAGATATATCTAGTACCAGCCAAAACCTCTGATGCACATTTTGAATTTCCCCTGCTGACAGAATTTCAAGGGCGGATTAATTTACTTAAAGCTTGACTAATTGGCCATTCACTCCCAATGGAGGGAGACTGCTGATTTAGTCACTTAAAGCAGTAAGTAGGCCATCTCTAGGAGGAAAAAAAATCCTCTTTCTACACTACTCTTTAAAAATTGCCCCTGAACTCTCACAAATGAGCTTCTTTGTCTTGGTGCTACCCAAGGATAAGAGATAGATGTAGGGGCCTGGGGAACTCTTCGTTCCCTTCACTCAGGACTGTTCTAATGTAGATTAGTTAGTAGAGAACTTGATTATCTGTCAAGACAATCATTAATATTCAAATATGTGGACAGCATTCTAGGTACTGTACAGAACATGGGGTGGGGGGAGAATGGCCAAAATCTAAATCGAACGGAGGATTCTATGAAGACTGATGGTCCCAAGGAAGAGAAAAATAGCCTCCAGTATGAATCCCAATTTCCACAGAAACTGAACAGACCTCAAAATATTTTGTAACTGTAAAGAAAACCTCTATTACAGTTTGGGTGAGTTTGGCTAATGTGTAAGGGGAGTCCTATATAATAAAACAAATCAAAATGAAAGGAACGGACCCGTATGTAACATGTGGGATGGGGAGAAGAATGTATCATAAGATGCTTTTTTATGATTTTTATTTTATGTGTGATGGGCCGGTGAGGAGGAAGGTAGAATCACACCCTTGGTTGTATGTGTTAGGCTTTGTTTGTAGACTTGGCATATGTGCTCAATTAGACTGTTTAGACACGGTCAGTATATTATCAGATCAGCAGACAGGGGACATATTTGATAAAGGCCTAAAACAATGAATTACATGAAATGTTACTAATAAATAATTTTATTAAGAAACAAAAAGGGTAAATTCTCATGCAATTTGAATTAAAAACTGAAGATATACCAGGTTAAGCATAATTTTAAAAGCTCACTGATTTGACACAATAAAATATATATCAATTATATTCATATGCAAAGTTCAAATGAAATGGGCACTATATCAGCTTCATTATGTCTAAGACCAAGACAAGGCACTTTTCCTTTCTGCATTTGGGTTCATTTTCCACCGGCAGCAACACTAGAAACATAATCTAAACAACTTAACACTATTTGAGTTAAAGAGTAGCCTGAATATATGTCTAAGATGTTTCTTATTGACAGAAAAACAGGGGGGGCAGTAAATAAGAAGGATGTGAAAATAGATTATGCAGACTTGGAGTTGCAATAAAAATATTAAGCTGCTCAAAGACCATATTCAATAAGGCTGAGGGTTAGTTCCCCATAAAGGAAAGGAAAATGTCAATTATTACACACAAATTGGAATATGAGTATATTCTGAAAAGTAGGATATTAAGCTGGTGATTCTTATATTCCTCTATGAATATACATCACATTTTCTGGATAGTAAGGTTTCCAACTGCTTATCTTAAGGGCACTGTCAGGTATCACCTGTGGCAATCCATAGGGAAGGTCACGGCCACTGTACCAAGAACTGCCACCAACCATCAGCTCACATCCCACAATGGGGCACATTCATGAGAGGTTGTGACCATCTGCTTTGACAATGGAGAAGCAAATGAATGTTAGAGGTAATAGTGGATGTTTTAAATGTAGGTAGAGAGATAAGATCTACTGATTAGTTTCACAGAAAGGGAAAGTGAAAATTGAGTTTACAGATACAGAAATATTAATTAAGAAGCAGAGGAGAGAGGAACTTAAAATTTTCAATGTTTCCTTCCCTTATACATCAGATGGTTCTTAATTCCGGTTCTGTGACTTTTCTGCTTTATCAATGCTTAATCGCATTTGTAGGAACAGGAGGAGAATTATAACGGGGATTTGCAGTTTCTGAGGATAAATTATTAGTGCGAGGATAAATTATTAGTGCATTAATTTGACTAAATTTATCTTGTCTACCACCTCGCTTTTTATTACAATGAAATAAGCATGTCTAACAACTGCTTTTTGCAATATGTCCATTTCTCCCACATAAGAAAATAGAGATCAGATAAACCAACATCTATTGCATGCCATCAATCAAAACGGCAATTTTGGAATGCCCATTTCCTTCTCATACATTCTATGTGTTTGCCAGGGAACACCTCCTGAACCTTCTCCTACTTTTTTCCATCTAGAAGTTGATACGTTCAAATAATTATAACAAAGCAATTGTAGGGGAGTGCCATTCACTGAGACCTTCGCTGACTTTAGACAAATGTTTTTTTTTTTCCCATGTATTTTCCACTGATCAGTTCTGGGACTGAAATCGCTGAAAATGTCCTGAGACTCCACGTCTGCAAGAAAATAATCTTACACTGAGGGAGTTGTGTGACTGCAACCATGTGAGCAGATTCCTGGAATTGTACTAAATACTCTCTGCCCACTGTTATCTTATACCATGACCCCATGGAATAAGGCCCTGATTTTGTCCCCTTTCTTGCAAGTGAGGCACATGACTTACAGGGTTTAGGTAATTTACTCAGAGTCATGCAGTCTGTAAATGGTGAAACCAGGATTCAGTCTAATATCTGGCTTACTCAAAAACGTGTATTTTAAATCACTAGGTTATACCTATTCTTTATTTTGCACATATGCCCCAAATAAGTAATTAATAGTATCAACATAAAATGTATTTCTTGTTTTTCAAAATGAAAGGAAAATGAAAGGTCATGATATAAAAATCACTCTCAATGCAAAGGGAGGTACTGGGGAAACATCTAACACAAATACCCAAGTATCTCCCATGAGGTATAGGAAAAAAGCTTTCTCCTATGTCCTTACGAACACATTCTCAAATCACTCTGTTCATTTTAGAAACAAACTAACCTATTCATTCTACATTTCTTGTTTTATTATTCAAGCATAAGGGCATGTGAAGTGGTATTAGTTTCAGGTGTGCAACATACCGGTTCGACAATTCTTTACTTATTCACTGTTCATCACGAATAGCGCAGTCACCATCCATCACCACACAGTGTTATTACAATATTATTGACTGTATTCCCTATGCCGTACTTATCTCCAAGACTTATTTATTTTATAACTGGAAGTCTGTGCCTCTTAATTCCCTTTATCTATTTCACCCATCCCTCCACCTACCCTATTGCTTCTTCTTAAAGAAAATAAGGCACACCTCTAAGGCAGTTAGTACACATCTGACAATATAAAACCATGGTGTGAGGCATTAATTATATTTACTTCAATCGCAAACATCCCAGGTATTTGAGGATCCGATGAGAACACCGAGGCCCACCAGCACTGTGAACCCAAGGGAGCCATGCACTTTTAGGAAAACAGCCAATGGCATCTCCTGGTCTCTTACATTCCCATTCTCCTCTCTCTACTCCTCAGGCATCCAACACTTTATTGGGCTGAGCAGACCACGAAGCCTACCCGTTACAGCACAGTACAATAAGCATGTGGCAAAAGCAGCTGAGGGGACAGAGATCGGATCAGCTTCTTGGAAAAAGTGGCACCTGCAGTGAGTTCTAGAGTCAGCCTGGGCAGGTTTGGGAGACGAAAGGCATCTGGATTTTTCTCCAGGCTTCATACACTTTAAGCTGGAAAATTAGAAAATGAGACTTGGATTCTGGCAGGATTGCCTTAACAGCAGTATGGAGAACACATAAATCAAAGTGCACAAGACAAGTATCAGAGGAACCAGGTGGCAGGTTCTTACAGCAACACACTGAGAGCTGATGATCTGTGCTAAGGTTATGACAGCGGTGTGCAGGGGATCGGACATTTCTTCACTGGACTGGAAAGGAGAATGTCCAGACAAGTACAAAATTCCTCCAGGAAATATTCTCATCCACAAGGCCAGTATATTAAATTATTTAAAAAAAATCTATTTCTAATTCAAACTCAGGTCTTCATGCTTTCATTTTTTTTTCACTTTCATTTAGGGACCCTACTTACCTCGGTCTTATATTCTAAATGAGAAACAAAGAAATATACGAGTAGAAAAGTAAATATTTAATATAAATTCTCATGTAAACAAGCCAGCATACAAGTTGCTGATTTCAGGACTTATTGTGTGCTTCCTCCCATAAATAATGTGAAGACACATCACTTGTGTTTTGAGTGATTTCTTTGTTCACAACAATGGTCTCATTTCAGAATTCACCATAAAAATATGAACCAGAGAAACAGATGTTTTCACATTTGAATTTCAATAAAAATTAAAAACCTGTGAACAACAAAAGTGAGCAGATGTTCAAAAGCCAACAAGATTCTAAAACGAAAATTATCCATTTTTTTCGATTCAGATGTATACTCCTCTTTATTAAAAAGATGTGTTGACCATAATTTTAATTATGGCTCTTCTTTTCAATCTTTAAAATTTTATGTGGGTGTCTCCTATTTGTGGTGTATTAATTCCAGAGTCATTAGAGTATACCTACAGGAAAGTGAACAAATCATCAACGTATGGCTCAACGAATAAAGTGAACAAACGAAGTCACATCCAAATGAAGAAATAGAACTCTACCCACACTTCCCGATATTCCTCTTCTGCCTCCCTCATCGGCCCCAAACAGAACCACTAATCTGGCTACTAGTACTATGGATCAATTTTTTTGAAATTTGTGTAAATGGATCTTATGGGGTATATCCTTTTGAATCTACCACTGTTGCTGGAATAAAGTTATACAACTGATCTTTTTTCTTATATTCCTGTGTTCTAGGAACTTTCCAAATTTATTTAATAACTTGAATGGTTTTCCTGAAATTGTTTTGGCAACAGCTATATATACTCATATTCATGTCACTGGTGAACAATGATGGTTTACCTTCTTTTCCATCCCTTACGTCTTTCTATAATTTTCTTTCCCTTATATACTGACTAGGTTCACCAAAACAACGATGAATAGAAGTGGTAGTATTAGGCATCCTGTCTTCTTCCCAATCTCAGGGGACAAGCTTTCATTATTTCACCATTAAATACACGTTTTTCATTCTTTTTGACTAATCCTCTCTTTGGTTATGCCCAACCTGCAGTTCAGTCTACCATTAGAGCTCTTGCTATTAGTAACTGTATTCCTACGTTGATTCTAAATATATGTTGAAATTCTGCATCTTGTCATCTCTCTTTGTAAACACAGATCACATAAACCTGCTTTTCCAGTGTCACCTATGGGTCTGTTACTATTGTCTACATTCCCAAATGGGTCTAACTTGTTGTAGCTCATTTGCTTTGTTTGCATGGACATATTTTTACTGAATATACAGGACACAGACAGTGTAATATTTCTCCTGAGATAATTTATCTTATACTCAAGCAGGCATCGACCCTAGAGGTAGATCTCTCCACCCCAATCAGGGACTGAGCTGAGTCCTATTACACTGTGATCTGTCTCTGATGCACCAACACTTCCAGGTTTCTATGAGGACATGGGATCCACGTTCCCAGTGGATTCTGAAATACAAGGTTTGTCTCCCAAAGCATGATTCCCTGAAGTTCTAATCAGCTTGTTCGTCACTTTCTTCTTGGCTTCTTAGTTTCTAATCTTTCACTGCTCCTGAATTGGCAAGTGCCTTGGAAAGATAACTAGAGTGGAATATTTGGCCCACTTTTCTGTATCTCCCTTATCTCCAAGATTTTGACCCCTCAAGTCCTGGCAGTCTTGGCAGCTTCAACCTTAAGTATTTTGAATCCATCCTTTTAAGATTCCAAGAAGTTCTGTCTTTTTATACCCAGACCCTCTGCTGTCTTCTCACCCTCCTTCCCTGTACAAGGTAAAAATCAGCAACAAGAATACCAGGTTAGCATCTAAATTAGCTTCTCTTCTCTTTGAGATCTCAGCTTCTCAAATCCTGATTGTCTCAACAGCATACCAATTCCTTCAAATAGACTTTCCAGGGTATTTATCCAGCTTTTCCTATTATATTTGGCCACAGCATTGGTCTATTAAAATTATTTCATCACTATGAGAAATAAAACTATTTATTAATTTTTAAAATACTTATTGTGAATTCTTGTCACACAAAATCTTGTATTGCATTACAAATAAATTATAGACAAACATTAATTTTTTTGATCACAGAGGATTTTGAAAATAGAAAATATTAGATAACTATTTCCATTACTACTGAAACACTTGCTTGACATTAATTGATTGTAACTTTGGCAAGTAGAGGTTTAAAAAACTATTCTCATAATCATGTGGCATTTTTGCTATCAGTGGTTCTAGAAATTGCCTTGTACTAGTTCAGTGAATAATAAACATCATGCTAACCAAGATATTTAATCATATTTTAAGTATTTAATGAATATAAATTTGAAAAATAAAAATAGTAATAACTTCTAAGTCCATCACTCAGAATTGACCACTTTTACATTTTTGGCCTATCTGTTTCTATTCTTTTATTTATTTGTTTTTATTCTTTTAAACAGATTATATATCATATATAATATTATCAAACTCATTAAGAATGTATTTTGAAACTTTCTTATTTTACTTATTATACCATGACCATTGTTCATGTCTGTCAATTAATTATCCTTTGAAAGCTATTTTTTTAGTGTGGCTCTGAATTCTACTGCATTTAACCATCTAATCCTATTACTCAATATTTAGGTTATTTTTCTCTTATCCACTACTGAAATAAAAGTGCAAAGACTATTTTCATATATACATATCTCTGCATTTGGAAGTATTTGTGTAGGTAAATTCTTTGAAATACAACTACTGGGTCAAGGGGCATAGATTTTTAAGACTCTTTAATGTACACTGGCAAATTACCCCAAGAACCTTTAGGCCAGAGCACATTCTCATAACAAAACCATATCAACAGCGGATATCATAAAAAACATTCTTCTAATTTACATGTAAAAAGGCTCAAATTTCCAATTCAAAGGAACTTTTACACATACACTTTTCATTAAGTTTATTTTTTCCCTTGGGTAAGTTAAGTCCTTTGACCATTCTTTTTCATGTAATTTGTATTTTTCATGTAATATCTAGGCTTTTGCATATTAAGAATAACATTTTTTTCCTACTGAACTCCCACTAGGGAAAGTAATTATACCAATTACCATAATAGTGCTTTGTTCATCGAAACACTCAGTGGAGTGGTAGAATACATGCGAAATTGGTGCCCTACAACGAAAGGCATGTTATTTTCAATACAGTGTGTTTCAAGTTCACACTATTGTAGAGGTAAGGAAATGGAGGGTTAAAGCCAGTGGAAACACATCAATCTAATGGACAGCTGAGGACAGTATCCAGCAGTTCTGTTCCTCCCACTGAGCACACACTCACTGGCATTAATCATTATTAGCTGCTTTCATTTGGAGAGAACAGCATTATGTTGCTCCTGCAGCAAAATTAGACCCTGCCCCTGAAGTCAGGTGGATGAGAGGTCCAGTTGGAGGAAAAGAGAAAACTGTAACATCAAAAGCTGCATGCTAAACTTTCCTCCCACCTAATTAAAAAAAAAAAAAAATGAAACTTCCAGCAAACAAAATATGGAAAATCAAAGATTCACTAGCAAAACTCACTTGTCAAAATTCAATGTCAGAAAAGACCACGTGTCCCTCCTGCCTGAGGCAGTCCAACATCTGTATCTCGTGGAGGCCATGCTACAACCCATTCCTGAGCTTCCTCTCTTTAAGGCCAGTGTTTAGACATTCTGACTCACTCACATGGCTACCGCCAGGCTCAAACTAGATAAAGGTCTTTCAAGGAGCCTGCCAACTCTGCCTATGCATCAAGGAACTATTATACTTAATTTTCCTGAATGACAGAAATGTGACATGATTCCCTAAAAATTTCTTATTGACAAAACTCCTATTTTATTCATGTTTGCAAGATGCCCAAATAAAAGCTCTATTCCAAGGCTCACTTGTACGTAGGCCTGGCTAGCATGCTTTCTAAAGAGACACAAGCCAGTGAGATATAATAGAATGGTACGTAAGCAGAACCTGCTAGGTAGGCTCCTGAGAAAGCTCCTTTAAAAAAGTTAGTTGGCAAGCAACTTTTTTGCCCTTGGCATTTTACCTTCATTCCAAGACACAGATATAATTTCTGGAATTTCAACAAATACTCTGAGAGTATGGGGACAAGTGTGGTCCCACCCTAAGAATCACAGAACCCAAGCAAGCCTGGACCCCTGTTGACACTGTAGACTTGTCCTACTATCCCAACACTGCCTACCTTCAGACCTATTTAAAATGAGACCTCCCCCCAAATTTGGTTAAGCTACCATTTGATTGGAAAGAGGGGTATCTGTTCACCAAAGCCAAAAGTTATTCCTGACTGATACAATTATCCAAATACTCATTTAACCACCTCATCTCTGTTTTTCTCTGTCTTCTCTGTCTTGATTATATTTTTGTTCTATTTAATATCCTTCCATCTACAACTGACTAAATATTCTCTCCCAGAATCTAGTGCCTAATGAATCACATGATTCAGAAATCCTTCTTACTTATACAGTCTAATATTTTTATCAGGTACTTCACATCATCTAATTTGTTCCTTTATTTGTCAATTGCTTATTTACATAAATGAGTAACTACTTATTACTCATCCGAAAAAGAGTTACTAGGTTTTTATTAAGCAGAAAATCTGAGGCATGGTTAATTCAGGAATGGGAAAAAAAACCACATAGAATAAATTGGTATTATAATCAGGAGGATATATCCAGAAGATATAATAGTAACTGAGCCTTTCATAAAATATAAGGTTGTGTTTCCCCACTACTACCAATTTATATACAAACATGACATTGATTTCTAAGTGACTGCTGAATTCCTAAAATGCAAACTTGAATATTTGTCTGGCAGATTTAGGTTTAAATTGGTCTTTTCAATGTCGTCTGGTAAATTGTATTTTTTTTCTGATATAATCTCATCTTGGGTACAGAGTAGTTAGAAATCTGAGAATATTTTGCGTAATACTTTTGACGTTACATTAGTATCTATAAATTATCACAAGTGCTTGCTATTACTATTGTCTAGTAAATATTAAACACTACTTCTATTATCTAATCTCCTTGTCCTCTCCATGAATATTATTCAGCCTCCAAATGCAATAAAAGGAATAGAGTTAAACCTAACCATCTCCTTCTAGTTTACACATTAAATTCCATTATTTTGCAGTCTGGTGGGGAAAGGACAAACTCAGGTATCTACAGTGACCACACCTATAAATTCAGTGAGGGAAGGTGCAGAGTAAATATTTTATTCTCTTGACTGTACTAAGCAAGTATGAAGATAAATGGCAGGGGCCACTAAGGTCCAGGTGAGGAAGCAACACAGAGAGTTTCAGGGCCAAAGGGGAAGGCATATAACCTTCCAGGTAGCCATTCTTGGCTGAAGTGATGTGGCCAGTCAAGGATCTGGGTCAGTTGTGCCAGATCTTCTGCTTTTTCAAGAGTTCCCAGAAATCTAGATGTTGATCCTAGTTTTGAAATGAAGCTAACATTGCATGGGCCAATCTGGATGATCATGGGTTACAATTACAGGAAGAGAAAAAAAAAAATCCTGGTGTTTATCAAGAAGCCACGGCACCTCTCACTGCAAAAGCAGAGTAAGTGTTGAACATGGGATTCCCATTCCACACCCCAGGCCACACACAGGGAGGAACGCAACTCCTAGGAACCCTTGGCCAGACTCTGAAGGCATGAGAGGCCAATGATGTCCAGAGCCCATGAGACACTGTGCTCAGAGCTCCTGCACAGACTGTGGGAAGCCTTGGACTTTGCTATAAGTAGTCTTTCGTTGCACTAGGGGAGCAAAACTCTCCAGGATTTTTATAGTATTCAAATTACTTACTTGCAGTATTGACACTTTGTATTTCTTAGTTTGGATTCATTTTTCTTTTATTTGTTGGTTCTATCTTATTCATTACATAGCTAGTATAGACTTTAAAATTTTGGCTTTATTTCTTTATATCTATCACTTCATTTGTAATCATGCCTTTTAAGATGTTGTCTAGGTTTGCTTAATTTAAACTATTTTATTTATCTTTATTTCCATTTTAGAAGTTATTTTAACATGGAAAAGAGACACTTGGATAGTATTAGTTGTTTTTGCAGTATCATGTTATATCAGCCATTTATTTTATATATATATATTTTAATATATAATTACATAAGTTTGTGTAATATAGAATATGAATACAGAAACAGAAAGAAGTGGTTCAATGGGAAAGGTTAAGACTAGCCATTATCCTAAGAAAGGAAAGTTGAATATTGTTTCTCTGCACTTCCTTTAACAACAGACAATAAGGAAAAAACTGGCCCTTTGTAAAACTCTAAGTACCTAACTGAATTATATATGAATGCTGTTTTCCCACATTGAAAGCTATCCATCAAAATCCTAGAGGAGAACATAGGCAGTAACCTCTTTGACATCGGCCACAGCAACCTCTTTCATGGCAAGTCTCCAAAGGCAACGGAAACAAAAGCAAAAATGAACTTTTGGGACTTCATCAAGATAAAAGGCTTCTGCACAGCAAATGAAACAGTCAACAAAACAAAGAGGCAGCCCACAGAATGGGAGAAGATATTTGCAAATGATGCTTCAGATAAAGGGCTGGTATCCAAGATCTATAAAGAACTTCTCAAACTCAACACCCAAAAAACAAATAATTGAATCAAAAAATGGGCAGAAGATATGGAATACTTCTCCAATGAAGACATACAAATGGCTAACAGACACATGAAAAAATGTTCAACATCATTAGCCATCAGGGAAATTCAAATCAAAAGCACACTGAGATACCACCTTAGACCAGTTAGAATGGCAAAAATTGACATGGCAAGAAACAACAAATGTTGGAGAGGATGTGGAGAAAGGGGAACCCTTTTACACTGTTGGTGGGAATGCAAGTTGGTATAGCCACTTTGGGAAACAGTGTGGACGTCCCTCAAAAAGTTAAAAATAGAGCTACCCTGTGACCCAGCAACTGCACTACTGGGTATTTACCCCAAAGATACGGACGTAGTGAAGTGAAGGGCCATTTGCACCCCAATGTTCATAGCAGCATTGTCCACAATAGCTAAATTGTGGAAGGAGCCGAGATGCCCTTCAACAGATGACTGGATTAAGAAGTGGTCCATATATACAATGGAATATTACTTAGGCATCAGAAAGGATGATTACACAACATTTGCAGCAACATGGACAGGACTGGAGGAGATTATGCTAAGTGAAGTAAGTCAAACAGAGAAAGGTAATTATCATATGGTTTCACTTTTTTGTGGAACATAAGGAATAGCAGGGAGATCATTAGGAGAAGGAAGGGAAAAATGAAGGGGGTGGATAACAGGGGGGGGGATGAACCATAAGAGACTATGGACTTCGGGAAACAAACAGGGTTTTAGAAGGGAGGGGTGTGGGGGGGATGGGCTAGCCCAATGAAGGGTATTAAGGAGGGCATGTAGTACATGGAGCACTGGGTGTCGTACACAAACAATGAATCATGGAACACTACATCAAAAACCAATGATGTACTGTATGGTGACTAACATATCATAATAATAATAAAAAGAAGAGAAAGCTATCCAAATCACTGAGGAACGAATTATATACAGTCCATGATTATTATTTTACACAACTATTGGTCATTGGATTATTGAATAGTCTATACAAATACACAAATCTATACATTTCAGGAAATAAAGAGGAAAATAAGTGGGAAGAGAAAATATATTGTTAATGAAATACTACTCTATATATTTCAAAATATTATTTAATTAAAATTAATCTTTAAAACATCATGTTGAAGGAAAGACTGCTTAATTTGCAGGGCCTGGTACAAAATGAAAATGCAAAGCCTACTGTTCAAAAAGTATTAAGAATTTCAAGACAGTTACGGCAGAGTATTAAACCAAGCGTGGCCCTTCTGTGTGTGGGGAAATGGATGACTGCGCAGGTCACAGGGCCACAAAGGTGTCTATTTCCATGGAAGACACAATTTCTCAGAAATTTCAGATGAGGGGAACCTGGGTGACTCAGTCAGTTAAGCAGCTGCCTTCGGCTTAGGTCATGATCTCAGGGTCCTGGGATTGAGCCCCGCATCGGGTTCCCTGCTCAGCTGGGAGTCTGCTTCTCCTTCTCCCTCTCCCTCTGTGTTCTCTCTCTCTCTCTCTCAAATAAATAAGTAAAATCTTAAAAAAAAAAAAAAGAAGAAGAAGAAGAAGAAATTTCCGATGAGGGGACAGAGATAGTAGACAGCAATGTTTCAGATTTTCAGATGAGGAGACGCAGATGGTAGACTCTAATGTCTTGGGTTTTTGGGTGAGGGGACAGAGGCCTGAAGAAATCAAGTGACTCCTCCAGGCCATATGGTAGATCTCAAAGGGCCCCTTGTCACTCAGTACCAAGACTCTGGGGACATGAATGCAGCTCATTCCCCCTGTTGGCTAAAAATCACCTGTGAGAAAATGAAGCCTTAGACTTGAAACAGCAGAGTGATGAAACGGAGAAATACATATGAAATTGTGAAGGAGTTCCGGGCAGAACTGAGAATAAAAAACAGAATTACATTAATAAATGATGGGAAAATTGGAGGGGATTTAGGAAGCAACTATTTTAACTCCTTTATTATACAGATGGAGAGGAAATAAAGAAAAGTATATAAAGAGGAAATAAAAAGATACTTTTTATAATTGAATATATATGTATAAAATAACATTATACATACACACAGAGAGAATATTACTTTATTTGTGAGCTGACAGGTTATTAGTGAAATTATGCATTTATTCAACAACCATCATTTAACAACTACCATGTACCCAAACACATACCAATCACTGAGCATTTAATCTATGTCAGACGTTACAGAACTCATAAGATGAAGATATTTGCAAGTTCCTGCCTTTGGCACGTTTACATTCTGGTTGAGAATATATTCTATTCATATATATTTCATCATTTATATGAAGCCACTAAGGAATAATCAAAGAAAATAGGCATAAAATATATACTGACATGAAGATCCATGATGAAGTCCTGCAGTTACGATTTTATTTTATTTTATTTTTTTTAAAGATTTTATTTATTTATTCGACAGAGATACAGACAGCCAGCGAGAGAGGGAACACAGCAGGGGGAGTGGGAGAGGAAGAAGCAGGCTCATAGCAGAAGAGCCCGATGTGGGGCTCGATCCCATAACGTCGGGATCACGCCCTGAGCCGAAGGCAGAAGCTTAACCGCTGTGCCACCCAGGCGCCCCTGCAGTTACGATTTTAAAACTGTCAGTCATAGATGTTATGTAGCAAAAGTCCTTGGTAGCAACGTTCCTACTAGATAAACTAAGTAATGTTTTTTTTTTTTTCCATTCATTCAATTAGTCATTTATCAGCTCTTTACTGGGACACCATAGTTGCTTTTTTTTGTTTTTGTTTTCGTTTTTAAGTTGGTTCCACGCCCAGCATGGAGCCCAACACAGGGCTTGAACTCACAACCGTGAGAGCAAGACCTGAGCTGAAGTCAAGAATCAGATGCTTAACCAACCGAGCCACCCAGGCGCCCCTTGAGACACCATAGATCTTGACATGCCATGTACTAGTCTAGGGCTAAAGACAGCAGAGTGACAAGAAGTATACACACTTTTGTAATTTCTATTCTAATGAGTGAAATAGATATCCAGAAGTAAACAAAAAAATATAAGATTTCAGCTAATAAAAAGTGCTGGAAAAATATATACCAGAGTAAGGGATAAACAGTGAGAGAGCCTGGTGCAATTAGAGTAGATTGAGCCGGCCGGGATTTTGTACCCTCCTAATGTGGAAATAATGTTTTCTACCAAAGAGACTCCCAAATGTTTGACTCAACTTTAATCTTAGAACATTAACATCTAAGTAAATCAAGTGTTATCACAAATAATTAGATTTCATGTATTTTATTCTTTAAATTATAACAAACAAGTAACAAATTTAATCCTTAAAACCTGAATGCTTTGTTCTCCAAGATAAGAACTTTCTCAAAAGCGAAAGAGCGGCTGATTTTCATGGGGTGGTTGCCTTTCTCAAAGTTGATTCAAAAATTAGTGTGTAAAGTTCCTGCTTTTAAGTATAATCATTTTCACTTGTGAATATGAACAAAGAAGATTATAAGCTGTCAAGAATTTCTAGGGCTTCTGCCCATGACAGAATGATGGGTCCACATGCTGTATTTAAAATCCAGCTGAATGGATAAAAATAGTATGTGACTTTCACAGTCATTATGAGCCGAAGCAATTTATTGAACCCTTCAATCAGGAAAGAAAACAAAAGACGGGAAATGGGTGAATGACTCATTCCTTCGTGTGTTGTCTACATAGTGCTATTCTGATAATTGGATGATCTGAAGTTTAAATGAAATTGCATTAATGCATTTTAGAGAGGAGGCAACCACAACATATTTCAAAAACAAAAACAAACGCTGTAAAAGGCTGAAAGAATCCAACAAAATGATGTCTTGTAATTAGAAATGCACAAAGATTGTGCATGAAATGCAGAAGAAAAAAGGTATACTTATATAAACCTTTAAAAATCCAGGGAGAAAAACCTTCCTTATACCTAAAATCAAAATCAAAATCCTGCATCTCTTCAATGTAGTAAAATATTTTGTTTTAGAATATGTATTAAAAGTAAATATTTAATTCCTTTTAAAATATAGGATAGCAATTTCAGGAATATCTCTAGGCTGTACTTTAAGTAACTGACTTGATCATATTTCATATTAAGTAATTTGAAGATGACTCACCCAACCCCCAGTGACAATCACATATGTGCATTTTTGCTTCTTGTGAAACATTCATCAGGACCTTCAACTGTCGCTTGTTCAAGCAATTTTATCCCATGAATCTCAGAACAAAAGAAAAATTTATCTTAGGAGGACAACATGAGTGCAAAACATGGTATAGAAAATCTATAAGATGTCTGAACTTTAAAAAAAAAGTTCTTTTTTTCATTTCAAGATAAGGTTAGAAGAATGCTTATTATCTTCCAAGTGTAAACAGCTCTTTCAGGTATTGACTTATGAAAGGAGGGCTTGATCTTTAGATGTGGGTTCCTAGTGGTGGGTTCTCACATGGCGCACAGGGGCTAGACCCTCAGAGCAAAAACCATATGCTGGGAACCAAATCATCTACTTGCATATAGTGCTGCATCCACTTCCCTTCCCTTTTTTCCTGGCCAGTTAGTTGTTGTTGTTGTTGTTATTTGTTCTAATGCTTCAAAAACGGTTACTAAATGCAAACAATTAATAAAACAGGCAACATCATTATTAAAAAACACAATTACTTTTTTACTCCAAAAGAAATTATTGTGAACGATTGCCGTTTGGCTCATTTTGCATTTCATAACGATTACTCCAAACAATGGCTGACTTTTTTGAGTAAGAAAATAAACAGATATTGAAAGTTAAATACAAGCAAGCAGAGTGTTAGTTCACTCAAATCACACTAAGATGTGACACAGGATTCTCTTCTCATTGTACTTCACACACTAGCCTCAGCAACAGCAACAGCAACGGTAATACACACACCGTGTAGTAATTACAAATATTCTGCTTTTGCTTTTATGTGGCACTAAATTACATTTCATTTCTATCAAGTAATCTACAAAATAATGCCATTGACTTTCTTTGAAGGGAGGGAGTTGAACTTCCAAAAATGAGCAATACACTTGCATCAGAACCTCTCCAAACACCCTGAAATTGTGTATAATGACAGGTGAAAACCTTTTCCGATACATCTTTTCATTATAAAGCCTTCTTTTCTTCTAAATTTACATTAATATTTGGTAATATTTTTTGTGTTATACTAAGAATATTCCTTTTAAAGGGCTTTTTTTCTTTTTAAGATTTTATTTATTTATTTAACAGAGAGAGAGAGAGCACAAGCAGGGGAAGCAGCAGAGAGAGAGGGAGAAGTAGGTTCTTCATTGAGCAGAGAGCCCGATGCGGGGCTCTATCCCAGGATCCTGTGATCATGACCTGAGCCGAAGGCAGAGGCTTAACCGACTGAGCCACCCAGGTGCCCCAAAAGGGCTTTCTTTAAATAAGAGTTTTCATTCAATAATAATAAAGTGGAACAACACAAGTAACTGAGGATTTGTTTTTGTTAGAGAACCAAGTCTTACTGCACAAAATCAACTCAGTCATGAACTGCTAAATGGTGTCAGATTCATTTAAGTGCTAGCAGTGTTAGACAATGGGAAGTGGACTACTGATTCCTAGGAAACATATTTCTCTGTAGTTAGATATGGGATTTCCACGTAAACTGAGGTTAAAAGAAGTACTCGGCATACCCTAATGGGAATATTTCTGTTTGTGTGATGCAGCCCATATAATGACAGTTAATGGTCTTAAAACTATTCCAAGCATTTTGACTTTGCTTCCCCATCATTGATTTGACTTCAAAGCCAAGGCACGCACACACACACATATTGACATATATACATATATTTATGTAGGCATACAACACATATTGAGTTGAAGGTCTAAAAGGATTGTATTTGAAAACATCTTAGTCATTAAAAGTGCCGGCATGTACTGAAAAACCAGGTTTAGCAAAGCCTACTCCCAACTTCTGATGCATTTTCCCATTTTGTTATTTTTGGTAATCAACACAAAAAACTCTTTATGACTCTGAAAAGGAAATTTTCTAATTTGTACCCATGGAACTCTCTAAACTTAGCCAATTCAAACCTTAGCCTCACTAACGAGTTAATTTCAGAGTTAAGTTGGATATGATTATTTAATTACATCATCTATAAATATTCGAATTAAATTCCTTCATAAAATATATTCCATGTAATAAGCTAGGACAAAATTTAGCAAAGCAGTAGACTGAATCTTTGGCATCCAAACAAATGTGATGGCATGGTATTTCCAGTAACAAGACACAGCAATAGTAAGTCTAGAAAATTCAGAAATTGTGGAGCACTCTGAGGTATTAAAAATCATCATGGCCAGTTTATTACACGCTGGAAGGGAGGTATAATTATGTGCTATAGCTTCTCCTTCCCACCTCTGCAGAGCACAAACTGAAGTTATTTTTAAATAGCTCAATGCACTTAAAGATACTCCACTAATCTAGGATTAGAACTCAGTGTCTCCAAAGAAAGTCAATGAAAAGGTTCCAATTAATTTTTGAATAGTTTCCTGTTATAAAAAATACTGAAGAAATATAAGTAAGATATTTACAAGCCTGTAGTCTATAAATGTTTGAAGAGGCTTCTAATCAAATATAGATAATCTATATTTATGGAGAGAACTACGTGTTAGTTCCTCCCCTTCGTCCTTCACTAAACACCAGGTCACGGAAGTTTCTGACTCATTCCACTTGAAAATGAATCATAAGATTAAACAATCATAAACCTAAGATAACTTTTCCACTAAACAGATATATGTCTGATGACGGAAGAGCAGGTGGACAGTCTAATTAGAAAATAGCCTTTTCCCCTAAAAGCAAAGGTTCTGATCCTCAAAAGAATATTTCTAGGTGTAAATGTTCTTCTATTTTGAATTGCCATTAGAATTTCTTGGCTAACATTAGGGACCAACTGAAAAGGAAACACATTCTAAAAGTTTTAAATGTATTACATAAAAGAAAAAAATGGAAGGAAAAGCATCACAAATGTGCTCTCTCTTATCCATTGGAAAAAATGTTCAATCTCATCAAGTAAATTAATTCTTACAGTTCTATACACCATATATTTTCAAAGAGTTCATTGAAAAAAATGTCACCTGATAGCTTTCTGTTTTTGGTGTTGATGGTTAGATCAACAATAATTGTATCCTCTCATTTTTTTTTTTAGATACTGACTGAATTATGCCAAAATCAAGCTCTGATAAATATAAATAGTGAAGCATTTTAGAGTCTGGATTTTCCTCAGTTCATATCCTCATATCAAAATGGAAAATTAATCCAGGGACTATTTAAAGTATTTGGAAAGGCTTAAAATGCTCATCTTTATTCATATACACTCACTATCTTCTATAGAGTTCCAGTTTACATTACTTATTGGAGCTAATCCAAATACACAAAGAGTTGCACATTTAATTTTCTCTACCTGAGTGCATTCTGATTAAGGAATGTGTCTTCTGTCCCCACCATAGGCACCAGCAAAGTATTTGTACAACAGCACTAATTGAAATGGGGCCAGATTTTATGTATTTCTAACCCTTTAAGCATATAACACAATTACATTTCCTTTAATAAGCTCTGAGACTGATTTTTTTTTTCGTTACTGCCTACAACTATATGACATGGAATAATATTGTTGTGACTAACGTAATTTGCTTAGGACTAAATTGCAGTTTATTTCAAAGAGATGATATTCATATTCATTCTATTGCAATAGATGTTATTTTGGCTCTTTTATTTGGCTTATTTATACAGATACTTAACATGTGTTTTATTTTCTTTTGTTTGAGCGTGTTTTTTATTGTTGTTTTGTTTTTTGGGGAGTTATTTTGTTTTTTTGAGGGAATCAGGAGTAGAAATAGCCCGGTGACTAAGTCTTTTGCCCCACTGAATATTGTGTGCCATCAAAGCTTGAGAAACCCTCATTTGCAGAGGCAGCACTGATAATTTAGGCAACTAAAATTATTTTTCAAAAGTTAATATGAGTGATATGAAACTTCCCAGATAATTGTACATTCTCATTTTCTTTTTGACTATATAATATACAATTTAACATGTTCCCAATATAGCTGTTACAGTCAAGATATGCCCATGAAGCTAAAAAAGAAAAAAAAAGAAATTAAAATAGAAATTGAGCATACTTGCCTATAAAGCTAATTATTTTAAAGGAGCCCAAAAACAGATACACGCACGCAACCTTATATTCAAAAGATTACACATCTATTATCTACATATAGATGCTATATCTGTATACGATTTAAATGTGGGAAACATGGGCTTGGTGATACTATAGAAACTGAGGACCCAGTTGCTGCCTTAAGGAACGTTCCTACTTATACCGCCCAGGATCCCTCTTGCCCTAGAATGTCCTCTAGCTGAACTTCAAATATCAGGTTCTCATCAGAGTCCATTTCTCCTCAGCCCATCTGCTCCTCTTCCTCCTGCAAATACTCCCACTCAGTCTTTTCTTCCTTTATCAGTCTCTCCACGGCATTTACGATTTCCAGAAGATCAATCTTTCTGTGTCTTTGTTTCCGTCACCGGAACGTAAGGGATCTGTGAGAACGGGTTTATTTCCTGTTCACTGCATACAATCCACACCTAGCGCACTTGGCAGACAGCAGGTGAACCATAAACTCTATTTAAAGAATGAATAAATGAAACGATTGCGAAAGCTAGTCCCAAATGACTAGCCCAGTTGATTCTTTAATCATAAAATATCTTCACTGCAGTCTTTCCCATCTTAGTGGGAAAGTACCTTGCCTTGTATATCTCTAAGCCTAGACTCTTCATTCACACACACCTGCTGAGCAAAAACCTCGGATCCCAGAGTCTTTATCGTCTCTCCTTTGTTTTGTTTTGTTTTTTTTTAAAGATTTATTTGAAATAGAGAGAAAGAGAGTGAGCGAGTGCAGGGGTATGGGGGTGGGGGCAGAGGGAGAGAGAAACAGAAACCCAAGCTGACTCCATGCTGAGCATGGAGCCTAGAATGGCACTTGATCTCAGGACCCTGAGATTGCGACCTGAGCCAAAATCAAGAGTCGAATGCCTAACTGACTGAGCCACCCAGGCACCTCTATCATCTTTCTTTTGAATTCTTCACTTACTGCCTCACTAACAATCAATCTTTCAATGGTCTATCAATTTATATTTATTTACTCCAATAAATGCTTCTTTTAAAAAAATTATTTATTTATTTGAGAGAGAGAGAGAGAGAAAGAGAGCATGAGCAGGGGGGAGGGACAGAGGGAGACAGATTCCCTGCCCAGCCCGGAGCCTGATGTGGGGCTTGATTCTCAGGACCCTGAGATCACGACCTGAGCTGAAGGCAGATGCTTAAACTACTGAGCCACCCAGGTGCACTCAAATAAATGCTTCTTAAATAGGGTAATGTCTCCCCATTCATTCACCTTATTGGGTCTACCTTCCACTTTTAAACATCAAAATCTTAACCCATTTACTTCCAAAAACAACCCCCAATTAAATAAGTTTTGAAGAGTGAATATTTTTAACTAGAGGTTTTGCTTTGAGGGGTTAAAATCCTATCTTACCAACTTCGTCGTGTTTTTTTGTTTTATTTTGTTTTATTTTATTTATTTGACAGAGAGAGAGACAGCACGAGTAGGCAAAGTGGCAGGCAGAGGGACAGGGAGAAGCAGGCTCTCGGCTGAGCTGGGAGCCCCACGCGCAGCTCAATCCCAGGACCCTGGGATCATGGTTTGAACCAAAGGCAGACACGTAACCAACTGAGTCACCCAAGTGCCCCCATCTCACTAACTTCAAATGGAAAAACCAATGCTAAGGATGAAGTTCTGTTATTTTCTGTAGTTGCATTAACTCTGTCCATTGACGAAGATGCTGGGGTTAGGAAGGTTAAACTAATAATATTTCTTAATACTCTAAACTTTACTATCTTTGTACATAATCTTATTTATTTATATTTCACCATTGTATGCATTACCACACCATGGTATAATTGGAAGACATTTCTTACCAGAATTAGTGTAGTCTCTGTAAGCTTTATTTTCTTCCCTATAATTTGAGGAAGAATAAATATCTAACTAATAGGTTGATTGTGGTAACTAAAACTAAAATAACACACATAATCAGCCCAGACCAATACCTGACATCAAGTAGGAGGTATGGAGTATGCAACAATTTTGTCTAGATTTTGCTATAGTAGTAGCCCCAGCTCACTGACATACAATGACAGATTATTTATTTCTTGCTCAGGATCCATGTTGGCTGCAACTCTTCTGTGTGTATTTTTCTCCTTCTGGCCAAAGCAGCAGCTGCTATCTGTGATGGGCCATTCTCATGGTAGAACGGGGAAAGGGGGAAGTCAAAAAATCACGGAAGGACTCTCAGACCTTCTACTCAGAACCATACATTCCACTCACTTTTTGTTGGCCAAGACAACTCACATGACTAGGCTTGTCAAGTGGGAAAATATCCTTTCACCATACCTCCCTTCACACAGCCATGTTTATTTTAAGTCTCATGGCAACATTCATGGAAAGAAGAACTGGGGACAGTAATGAAATCTACCAAACCATTCCACCCCCTTCAACAAACCAATGACCACAATTGCTTCTCCCCAGATCAAGTAGATGTGAAAACAGTAAATTCTGACCCAAAGCCAATACATTCATTGTGAGTGTACTGTAAGTAGCTTGTAAGAACACACACAGTAGTCAGATCAGTGATATACTTTGAAGGGCAGCCCCCAGCAGGTACTTCCCCCATACTCTGATACTCGTGTACTCTTTAAAATACAAGCTTGAAAGTTAACTATTCTAAGCTCTTCACCCATTACCAAGAAAGCCCATGATCGAGCAGTTCTGAGACCAGTAGTAACAGCATCCTGTGGGAACTTGCTAGAAATGAAAATTCTCAGGCCCCTCCCCAGACCTGCTGAATGTGAAATTCCAGGTGATTCTGATGTACACTACAGTTTGAAAACCACTGCTTTGTCATTAACAGCAATCATCAGGTAAAAACACTACTACCGGGTGAAACTAAATTCAAGGCTGAATTTTGTGATTCAGGAGCTCCTCTCTTCTGAATCAGTGATTTAGAAGAGCAGCATCTTACTTCCAAACTTGAAAACCTGAGTGTCTATTAAGGAAGGCTCAGGTAAAGAAAAAAAAAAAACAATGTATCATCCTCCCAAAATTATTTTTGATGAGTAGAGATAAATAAAAGCCGTATAAATGGATGCGTATAATTGGGTTTATCTTCCAAAGAATTCATATTTTTGAGTATATTAAGTATTCCCTTTTACTGCTTAGTAATCTTTCATTTTATGAATTACCATTATTTATTTACCTATTAGCGCTTTTTGCGAACATTTCTCTTGGGATAATGTCTAAGTGGCATTGCTGGGTCAGAGACTAGAGCGTATTTTTTCCAAAGTAGGTGTTCCATTTTATACTCCCAACAGCAACGTAGAACAGTCTCAGGCTTCACGCCCTCAACACCTGGTGCTTTAGTATTTTTAATTTTATCCATTCTGTTGGTTGTGCAGGAGTAACCCACTGGGGTTTTCATTTACATTTCCCTGGTAATGTCACTAAGCACCTTTCCATATAGTTATGCCAACCATATGTCTTCTTTTGAGGTCTAATCAAGTCTTTTTTCTCTGTAATTGGGTTGTTCGATTTTTATTACTGAATAATAAAAGTTGTTTATATATTTTAGATACAAGTAAGTTACTGTCAGGTATATGTATTGAGAATATTTTATCCCACGTGTGACTTTCTTTTCACTTTATTAATAATGTCTTTTGATAACTAGAGTTCATTGCTTTTATTATGAGGCAGTTCAATTTATCACTATTTTATGGTTCATGCTTCCAGGGTCTCCTATAAAAATCTCCATCTTACCCAGGGTCCAAGAATATTGTCTCCTATTTTCATCTGGAAACTCTGTTGTTTTAGCTTTCACATTTGGTTATGTATGGTACTTGGTAGGAGTCCATTCATTCTTTTTTATACATTTATTCCATTGTTCTAGCACCATTTGTTGCAAAGGTTCCCTGTCCCCATTAGCCTGCCACGGTGATTGGCTGTAGTTGTGGAGACTCTCTTCACTTTTATTTTTTATATACTTTTGTGTAAACCTCTTTCATAATCTATGTAGCTATAAAATTATAGAGTGTAATTTTTTGATACATAAAAATTAAGTCATTGACAATTTGCAATGCTCCCTCTCCACATACAGAGTTGTTCAATTGACAAATACAGGCAAAACCATGAGTTCACATTCTGAAATCAGTTAATTTTGACATCTTTTACCATTTCTTTGCAATATTCCAAAGTGACTTACAATAATACATGTGTGATAAACGTTTGCAAATTTCTTCAGCAGTCTGTCTACGTGGGTGTCTGAGATGTCTGTATAAAAACCTCATTAAATGAAGTATAAGATATATACTTAACATCTACATATTATTTTTACACAACAAGAAAAAACATTGGGAAGCTCTGTATTGCCATTTATTTTCATTTGTAAATAAATCATAACTAAATATAAAATCATAATGACTTGGCCTTGAAGTGAAATGAGTACTAGGGGGTAATTACAGCAGTCAAAGGATTTCTCAGAATATCTACAAATTATAAAAGGACATATTTTTAGCCATTTGTGGTCAACTATAATTTCATGAAACACTAGCTCTGTGAGGTGTTTCATGAGAGAAAATTTCTAGGATCAATTAATTTTAGGAGATGTTGGGTTAGGCAGAGTTAAAGTTTTCTTACTATGAAATGAATACATCAATGCCTTTAACAAACTTATGGGCGTTGTGAATTTCCAAGAAGACAGAATAATCAACATAGGGAGGAAAGAGTAACCACAGTATAAACAAAGCGACAAGTCAAATCAAGAAAACACATGCTTTTAAAACCGTTTTAGCACTAAAAGAGGATGTTTTTTGTCTTTACTGATTGCAATAAAAAGAGTTTCAATTAAAAAAAGAAAAGCCATACAAGAAAGTGGACTAAGATTAAGAGGGAAGCAGGGTGAGAAAGGCAGCAAATCAAAGAAGGTAAGACATCTTTGTAACATTAAATTCTCCACTGAAAACAATGAGGAGCAGCACTTACAAGGGGGATTTTCCAAAAATGCAAAGGAAATGACTAAAAGACAAAATTATTGGAAGATCATGAGAAATGTAGAAGCCTGGGTCTTCCCTAGGAATAATCAAGCACCCCAGTACCAGAAGTGATATTGAAAAATACATTTTGCATTTAAAACCGAATTTCAGGATCAATCTAAGACCCATTTACCATGATCCATGGAATGATCACTTAAAAGAGATTCACATAATGGTAGAATTTAAATATATAGATGGAAAATAAATGAAGATCACTTACAAAGGATCGGATTTTTTATAACCAAAACGTCCAAAGAAAATAAAGTATTTAAAGATATAATATCATCATTCAATATGTTGATTTGCAAAGGTAAACTGATGTTCAGGTTTGGGGGCAACAGAAAAAAATAATCTTAGACCAACAACAAAACTGAGTCAGTAATCAAAAGCTTCACAACAAACATCCAGGACCAGATGGCTTCATAGGTGAATTCTACCAAACATTTAAAGAAGAGTTAATACCTATTCTTATCAAACTATTCCCAAAAATAAAAGAGGAAGGAAAGCTTCCAAATTCATTCGATGAGGCCAGCATTACTCTGATACCAAAACCAGATAAAGACTACAAAAAAAAAAGAGAACTACAGGCCAATATCTCTGATGAAAACAGATGCAAGAATCTTCAAAAAAATATTAGCAAACCAAACCAACAATACATTAACAAAATCATTCACCATAATCAAGTGGGATTTATTCCTGGAATGCAAGAGTGTCTCAGTATCCACAAATCAATCAACATTGATACATCACATCAAGAGATGTGATACATGTATCTCTTGATACAGCACATCAAGAGGAAGGGTAAAAACCATATGATCATCTCAATAGATGCAGAAAAAACATTTGACAAAGTACAACATCCATTCATGATAAAAACCCTCAACAAAGTAGGTTTAGAAGGGACATACCTCAGTAAAATAAAGGCCATATATGAAAAATCCATAGCTAACATTATACTCAATGGTGAAAAATTAAAAGCTTTTCCTCTAAGATCAGGAACAAGACAAAGATGTACTTTCTCACCACTTTTATTCAACACAGTACTGGAAGTCCTAGACACAACAATCAGACAAAAATAAAAAAGAAGAAAGAAAGAAAGAAAGAAAGAAAGAAAGAAAGAAGAAAAGAAAAGAAAAGAAAAGAAAAGAAAAGAAAAGAAAAGAAAAGAAAGAAAAAAGAAAGAGAGTAAAAGCATCCAAGTTGGTAAGGAAGAAGGAAAACTTTCACTATTTGCAGATGATATAATACTATCTATAGAAAACCCTAAAAACTCCACCAAAAAACTACCAGAACTGAAAAATGAATTTAGTCGTCATAGGATACAAAATCAGTATACAGAAATCTGTTGCAGTTCTATAAACTAATTATGAAGCAGCATAAAGAGAAATAAGAAAATGATCCCATTTACAATTGCACAAAAAATAATAAACTATCCAGAAAAACTTAACCAAGGAGGTGAAAGACCTGTACTCTGAAAACGATAAAACACTGATGAAAGAAACTGAAGATGACACAAACAAATGGAAAGACATTCCATGCTCATGGATTGGAAGAACACATATTGTTAAAATGTCTATACTACCCAAAGCAATCTATAGATTAATGCAATCCCTGTCAAAATACCAACAGCATTTTTCACAGAACTAGAGAAAACAATCTTAAAATTTGTATGGAACCACAAAAGACCCCAAATGGCCAAAGCAATCTTGAAACAGAAGAACAAAACTGGAGGTATCACAATCCCAGATTTCAAGATATACTACAAAGCTCTAGTAATCAAAACAGTATGATACTGACACAAAAATAGGCACATAAATCAATGGAACAGAGTAGAGATGCCAGAAATAAACCCATGATTATATGGTCAATTGATCTTCAACAAAGAAGGCAAGAATATGCAATGAAAAAAAGTCTCTTCAAAAAATGGTGTTGGGAAAACTGGAAAGCTACATGCAAAAGAATGAAACTGTATCACCTTTTTACACTATATACAAAAATAAACTCAAAATGGATTAAGGACCTAAATGTGAGATCAGAAACCATAAAAATCCTAGAAGAGAATACAGGCGGTAATCTCTCTGACAACGACTATCATCTGACGTCAAACAACATTTTTCTAGATATGTTTCCCGAGGCAAGGGCAACAAAAGCAAAAATAAACTATTGGGAACACACCAAAATAAACAGCTTCCACAGAGCAAAGGTAACAATCAACAAAACAAAAAGACAACCCACTGGATGGGAGAAGGTATTTGCAAACAATATATTCAATAAGGGGTTAGTATCCAAAATATATAAAGAATTTATACAACTCGACACCAAAAAACCAATTAATCCAATTTAAAAAGGGCAGAAGACATGAACAAACATTTCTCCAAAGAAGACATACAGATGGCCAACAGACACATGAAAACATGCTCAGTGTCACTCTTCACCAGCGAAATGCAAATCAAAACCACAATGAGCTATCACCTCACACCTGTCAGAATGGCTAAACTCAAAAACACAAGAAGGAACAAGTGTTGGTGAGGATGTGAAGAAAAAGGAACCCTTGTGCACTTTTGGTAGGAATGCAAACTGGGTGTAGCTGCTGTGGAAAACAATACCAAGATTTCTCAAAAAGTAAAAACAGAATTACCATATTGTCCAGTAATTCCATTACTGGTTAATTTACCCAAAGAATAGGAGAACACTAATTTGAAAAGATATATGCACCCATGTGTTTATTGCAGCATTATTTACCATAGTCAAGATATGGAAGCAGCCAAGTGTCCATCGACAGATGAATGGATAAAGAAGAGAAAGTGAATGAAATCTTGTCACTTGCAACAACACGGATGGATCTAGAGGGTATAATACTAAATGAAATGTCAATCAGAGAAAGATAAGTATCATATGATTTCATTCACATGTGGAATTTAAGAAACAAAACAAATAAAGAAAAAGAGAGACAAAAAATAAACCCCACAAAAAACCAGACTCAAATATAGAGAAAGACTGGTGGTCACTAGATGGAGCGGGGTGGGGGGAAGGGTGAAATAGGTGAAGGGGATCTGGAGTACGCTGAATCTGATGGGCACTGAGCAATGTACAGAACTGCTGAATCATTGTATTGTCCACCTGAAACTAATATAACACGGTATGTTAACTATACTGGAGTTTAAAAAGTAAATTAATTTTAAAAAATCTTAGCTATTCATTGTTTCAGAAAATAAACTGTCCAGATAATATACCTTAAGAATTTACTTCCAAATGCATAAAAGAGAAACATAAGTAAAAGGAGAAGTGGAAAACAGGACTGGTCATAAGCACTGTAGTCTTTTACTACAATATTTAGATTTAATGACCATTATGAATAAGGTTATACCAACTCAATGAAAATGTCAGAAATAGTGTTCAAAACAGAAGCAAAATAAAACAGTCATAATTTAATTTTATTTACCTAGTTCTAAAATCCAAAGTTACATTAATAATTTTGAGTAAAGATGAGAGGAAAATAAAAAGATTCTCAATCTTTCATTTTAAGTAGATGCAGGACAAACGATGCCATTTAATTTGAGACCCTTGCAAAAATTAACACTGACAATGTTTCTAAACTAATATAAGGTAATCATTAGGAGAAATAAAAACATCTATTTACTTGCAAAGCATTGGAAACTGAAACCTCTAAAATGTGTTTCATACAGTAATTGAAACAAAACACAGAAAATAAAAACTGACATGAAGAAAAGATAAAACAAGTTGACAGAAATCAAATCAAATAATATCAGTCAGGATAATGAATTCCAATAGGTAATTCCCACCCTCTTATCGAGGAGATTTACATATTAGATTAAAAAACTAAAATAATAAATCCAAGTGTGTGATGCTCACAAGAGACAAATCTGACTCAAAAGAATGAAGAAGAACGTAAGAAAAAGCACTGGCAAAAATTTATCGAGGACATAGATAAAAAGGGAGGGTAAAATATAATTCAGACCCAGTAGAATCTGATACAACTAAACTAAACAAGGTCACATGATTCTGTTCTTTTAACATTTCAATGTTAATGAATATGTAAAGTCATGAATTCTTTGTCCCTATCATGCATTATCAATACATATAAAATAAAAGCTGCTAGAAACAAAATAAGAAATTGATTATTGGTATGGGAATTTGTAGTACTTTCCTTCCACCCTGGGTAGATTAATCTAAATGGGTTCAGATAGGATCTGGACAAAGTAATCAATAGGACTGATTTATCAAATATGTCAATTTTCTTTAAATTACCCATAGAATGTTTACCAAAACTGGTTACATACATCCTATACTATATCGCATAAAAATCAGTGGGATATTCCCAAACATGGTCTCTCCAAACTATATTCTGCGACCATTATTCCATAATGCTAGAAAAAATGACCAAAAATAAATGTAAACAGAAGAGAGGTCCTATAATTCAGACTAGGCTTTGAGAAGCAGGAGAAAGTTAAACATACAGAGATTCATGAAACAGAAGAGAAAACTCCACCATTTCATCCTCATTTAATCCTAACAAGACTTTGATCCTTATTTGTAGAGAAGATAAAGGAGATTCTGCAAGGTTCAGTGACCTCTGCAAAGTCACACAGCCTCAAAGTGGCTGAAGCAGGACCTCAACCCAGATCTTGTCTCCTATTCCACAATGATTTTCAAGATACCCTGTGCACTTTCTATCGAACTACTAAGATCATAATTGGAAAGCCTTTAAGTAGCTAATCCCTTGATTCTACAATATTTTTTTTCATATTTTAAGGTTTCTGAAATTAGGATGAATCATACAATGGTTTCTTAAAGAAAAATGATGTACTTTCATTGCCTGAGAATAGGCAAATGGACATCAATAGAAAATATCTACTGATTAAGATCTTCTCAGCTGAATTATTAGTTTTATTAAGAATGTATGCAGTTTGATTTTAATTTAAATTGAAATCCCTCATTTGTGTTTAAAGTATCTTTACAAAGCAATGAAACACAAGATAGTTATTTTACCTGCAAAAGACTTATCACAAGCAAAGCAAAATCAGCTCAGTTAAAGACTGTAGAAAGTGCCAAGTTTCCAGGAGTAGATGGTACTTTTCTAAGGTAGGTGAGATACGTGACTGATTCTTCAAAAGGACCATCACTCAGATACTAACACCAATCAGTGTGAACTAACTTTTATGGTGAGCTGCTTATCTTGGAGAAAATGATTATGCATTTATAATTACATTCTTAAAATTGAATTGCCTACAAAACCCTGTTATTCTTTTTTTGTGCCATGAAATTGTAGTGCCATTTTCAAATTGCTTTAACAGACTAAGGAGTATGGGAAAGGTCATAAAATTTTATGGGTCATAGGGATGCATATTTTAAAACAGCAAAAAAGTTTCTGAAGAATTTGTGGACACTCTAAGAAGAAGGTATAGATTCAGTGTTATTTTTTTGCAGATAATGAATTGATAGATATTTGCTGTTCTGATTTTTTTTTTAATGTAGACATTTTTATAGTGTTCTTTCCCTGAAACTGTTATTCAAGGGTTGCCAATCATCAGTGCGCTTTATCATTGAACGTCTTAAATCTCAGAAATCACTTTTGCCAGGAAGGTTGGCACGTTACAGCACCTCTTCTGGACCTCCCAGTCCCTTTCTAGACAACTGTCATCAGAAATTGATACCTATCCATTTCTACCTGTTCTTAGAGTTTCAATTTGTGGTTATTTCATTGAACACTCGAACTCAAGTTTATTTTATTAGGATGGTGATATTAAAGCTGACGAGCATCATAGAGCCTGATCTATCAGTTTCATTTCTACTGAGTGTTCGAATAATTGAAGTTAACAATAAAAGTAATATTAGGAAATATGATAAAAATAATTAGGCTTATATTTCAGGCTTTGTGCTTACTGCTTTCAGCTTCTGATATTTAAAACCATGCACTATTATGTTTCTTGGGTCTGTTCAAAACAATGAGTTGAAATACTACCCAATGGTGGGAAAACTACCATTCCCCTGAGTTCTAATTTCTTCTTGGGTAAAATGAGAATATCTACTGCAGGCTTTGTTTTTTGGGGTTTTTTTTTTTTCCAGTTAATTACAACTCTATTTTCCATTTGCTTAGGGCCTTAGATTGAAATATTGATCCATTTGTGATCCCTTTTTATTTCATATTTCATAGATGTTCTGTCAGGAAATCCTATTGGGGGGGTGCCTGGGTGGCTCAGTCAGTTAAGCGTCTGCCTTCAGCTCAAGTCATGATTTCAGGGTCCTGGGATTGAGCCCCACATTGGGTTCCCTGCCTCCCCTCTTCCCCTCCCCCCACTTGTGCTCACTCTCTCTCTCAAAATAAATAAAATCTTTAAAAAAAAGGAAATCCTATTGGTATTATTTTCAGAAAAACTCTAGAAACCAACATACCCTCATCACCCGAAATGCCCACAAACTTAGTTTAAGCCACAGTCGTCTCTGGCTTGGAATATCACAATAGATTCCTGAGTGACCTCCTTGTCCTCCCTTTGCCATTCTTGTGTCCTGTGTACACAAACAGCAGTAGGGCCTGCTAGAACAAATTGTTCATAGCACTTATGCTCTCAACCTTTAAACAACTTCTCAAATAACTCAAAGTCAAAGCAAAAATCCTTAACAGGCCCTAGCCCCGCATCATCCGTTTCCCATTACCTCTCTGACCACATCTCCAACCTTCTCTCATGTGTTGACATGATAAAATCCTGCACAAATGTGTAAATGCTGTAGGAATAATGAAAAATTGATGTGACGTTCTTAGAATAGGTTCTAACATATTGTAAGTGCTCAATAAAAACTAGCTATTACTATTACTGGATATAAACACAGAGTTGGGCCAGCTGAGCTCTTGCAGGACAGGACAGTTCTAGAACTCTCTAGCCACTACACGGAACCCTCAACTGACAGATGAAACAAAGCGGTTTCCTGAAATCAGGTTAACACTGTCATCTCATGTGTTACGGGCCAGCTGACTTTTCATTGACAAAGTAAAGACATATTAAGTCTTAACTGGCAGGAATATAACTAACAATTGAGAATCTACACATTTATCACTAAGTGGTTCTTCAGTGGCTAAAGTCTGTGCCAAGAGTGTTTACCAAGTCAATCTGCACACAGCAGGCTACTGTCACCGGGCTCACTCCTGTCACTTTGTGACATCAGCCCTCCATCAAGCACGATGATTAAAATCTACAACCTTTCATTTGGTAAAACAGGAAAGGTAATCACAAGAGCTGCAATTGTTGTCAAGGAAAAAATGTCTCTTGCTTTAAAAAATAAGTCCACTGCCTCTGCCTCCACATTTATCTATCAGCAGGGGACCATTATGTGGTGACAACATTCTGTTGCAGAAGCATTGTCTCTGAATAATTACCTGCTTCTTCTCTCCACGGACCGCTGTACCCGCAGCCGCTCTTTTAATCTGGTACATGGCAGGATTCACAGATTGCACTTTATTACTACAAAAAAAATACCTTGCCCACCCCCTCCACACACGAGGCTGAGTGTTCGTCACATGGTAAATGGGGCTGCAGTTCTGTTCATTTGCAGCCTAGGGCGGGGAGGGCTTCCCTTACCTTCCCGAACCACTTAGCAACAAAGGGAATCTGTGGGTGGCTCCAGCTGGTAGCCGAGACCAGGATCTGAAGGCAGAGGAAATCCTTGATGCCGGGCTCCCCTGCCTGGTTCTCAGCGAAGTCCCCGATTAAGCAGGAATGAAATGCAGAGTGGCTGTGCGCCATGTGTCTCTCTAGACAAAGAGAAGGCACAGGGGCTCATTCTTCTCTCCTTGTGTTAGTCTAACTTGCCCTTTCTGTCGGTCTCCAGGTAGGACTAACCCCAGTGATCCTGAGCCCTGCCCGCCTCCCAGCCTCGGACACTGACTTCACCTCCTTTTGGAGTGACAGGCTATTTTTAAATGCTTTCAGGTGAACACTTCAAGGCTCAGAGCAGGGAAAATGAAAAGTATTGTAGTTACTGGAGCACAGAAAAGAAATGGTTGCTCAGAGCAGAGCTGTGACTCAGAAAGCTATGGTGTTTGTTTTCACCAAAGCAAAGGTTTTCCCATTTGAAAGACAGTAACAGGAAACCAGAAGAGACATTGTATTCTACATGAAACCATGAAAAGATCCGTGCTGAATAAAACACAAGTGAAATTTGCCTGGAAAAAGCAAGGGGTAGCAGTGGGCAAAGTGCAACAGACCCAGATTTTTCTCTCTCCAAAGTAACCTATGAACCCTGGGGGCCCGGGGTCACCCCTGTACAAATCACTACTCCGCATGAATACAAGGGCCCATTGAGAGTGTTCCTCTAAATAGACTGCAGAGGGGGGCGTGTTTAACCTGTCTAATGGAATACTTATAAATTTGTTCCTTTAGTTATTTTACAGAGTATTCTGAAATAAGATTTAAAACAGGCTCAAAAGGCCATAGAGTGTATATTCCTAAAATACAATTTCATTTTTTTTAAAAATGCTCTATCATCAGACTGTTAGCTAGACCGCCCTGGTGATCTCATCCAAGGTGAAAGAGAAGGTTCTTATGCTAATTACCCATTTTTAAATCTTGCATTTCCCCTTAAATCCAAACTATGTGAAGGTTACCTGTGATTTCAAGAGATTTCTTTACATCTTTGGAACTACAATGACTCATGGATGAACTTCCTTATCTGTCCTCAGACCAAAGTCAGCTGGAGACCTGGGTTTTATAATTTTGTCAGGAATCTCTTCAAAACCATACATGAAGGAGTAACTAAATGTATTGATATACCTTTTCTTAAGATAATGACATGTTTCTCAGTGTGGAATGAGAAATAAAACAGAATTACACATTAGATATTTGCAACGAAATAAGAAAATCATTTCAGAATAAGAAAATATGAGGCGTGACTCATTTAACAAACGTTTTTTAACTTTTAGAGAAGTTATCACCCTAGAATAACAGAAGAGGTAACCTCTAAAAATTTTTTACAGGTTGCTGATCATACACTAAATATTAGATCACTCTATCACAGAATCAAGATAAACTAATAACAATAAGTTGCATTATTGTATCCATTTCAAAAATTTTCTTCAAATTTATGGTGATTTTTAACAGGAAAGATTAAAACATACAATTTAAGTGGAGAATAAAATCCATCTTAATTAATGTTAACAAGTGTCAGTGATTTATGGAAATTACATATTATTAATGAATTAAAATTTTGTTCATCTGCCTGTAAAAAATATAATCTACTCTCAATTAGAGGAGAAAAAAGAGAATACTGGAAAATTCCTGTATTATCACTAACTGACTTTGGAATTAAGTCACAAGTACAGGAAAATACACACACCAACCTCATTCCGGGTTCAATGTTCTCTTCCCCTTTGAGATCACCACAAGAGAATACAGAACCAGACCCATGGGAAGGAGGTTTGGTATTCACTGAAATAAAGATTTTCCACTCATAGGTCTAGGAGTACTTAGGAACCAGGCTAAGAACCAGTCCTTTCATTGCTTCTACGTGATCGTTTCCTGAAAGAGCAAACAGTGGACTCATCTGGGCATCACTTAGTCATGCACCTCACCGTTAATCATTGCTCTTTACTCTCTGCCAAGTACTTGATCAATGCTAGAATCTAGAAATACAAAGAACACCAGCACTACCCGTGAAGCCAAAGATAGGGCAGAACATGCACAAAAAATTATATTACAGTCGTGAAATGCAGAAATGAAAGTGCACACAGGTTTAGCTGTAAGATGAAGGAGGTGAGGTTTGATTTACCCCAGCCTACAATGCGCCAGTGGCTATCCTCCGCAGAGAGGACACACCCATGAGCTCAGACTAGAATAGTACTGATGGGAACAGAAACGACAGAATTTAGATAGACAGAGAAAGAGAGACAGGTGTTGTTTAGCTGTGTAGGGATAATCATGAAACCACCATTACAAGGTCATGAGAACATGAAATGAGATATATCAATTAGCGCAGTGCCTAGCACATACTTATTAAATGTTAATTACTATCACCCACCAAATCTTTAACCTAATGTTAGAAGTGCTGTCAAAGAACAAAAGCCTAGGGGCACCTGGGTGGCTCAGTCATTAAGCATCTGCCTTCGGCTCAGGGAGTGATCCCAGGGTCCTGGGATCGAGCCCCACATCAGGCTCCTCCGCTGGGAGCCTGCTTCTTCCTCTCCCACTCCCCCTGCCTGTGTTCCCTCTCTCTCTGGCTGTCTCTCTGTTAAATAAATAAATAAAATCTTAAAAAAAAAAGAACAAAAGCCTAATCATACAGATTTTTGAATATAGGGAAAGGTTAATTCAATTGATACGTAAGCCTCTAGTACATTCCTGGGCTCTGTGCAGGCAAAAGAAACAAAAGAAGTAAAAAACAAAAACCCTCAGTGGGCAAAAACCCTGCAAGTATATACACACCACTGTCTTCAATCTATGAAAACATTTCTTCTCTTTTCTTTTTGTTCTATCTCTTTGCTCCCAACCAGCGCGGGCCCTTGACCTAGAGTGTATGTCTTCACTCAAATCTGTGCTGCCTCCGGTTTATTTCCTTGTCTGATCCAGGCTTTGGGGATAATCCACCAAACTTTTCCACTTCTTTATTTCAATTATCCCCTGAAACCTTAATTTGTCATTGCGAACAGTCTTATTCCCTTTTGACTAAACTAAAGGTCTGCCTTTTCCCAGAGAGAAGTGGCAGAGAGTAAAAAAGTTCTGAAAAAGCTTTCTTTTTCCTCATCTTCATATCAGTGCATTGAGACTCTGAAAATCTCCTGTCTCCAAAGTCTTGTGCGTAGATGGCCAACTGCATTTTACGAGTGGGAGTAAAGACTGTAGAGTCTGGGAATACTTTGTAATGAGTATGCAAAACTCATTTAACTTTACACCAATCTGGGGTGGATCAGCCTCCTTATCTCTTCGAGTGAGGAAAAAATAGTCAGGAGGGGTCTAACTCTGCATTTCCATCACCTTAAATCTAGCTTCTTACGGAGTATGAAACCAAGATTCAAGATCGTGACTGCATTTTGCAGGAAGACCTTGATGTCTACAAGGGGTTCAGGTGAGAAGTGACATTCTGTATGACAAATAAACAAAAATAGAAACACGGAGGCCTCAGACTATCCACCTCCAGGTTTTTTGTTTTGTTTTAATGTATTTGGAAGCTGATAATAGGACAAATAACTTCTAATTCCACACATGCCCAGGGAAAGGAAAGATGCCTGAGCTGGAGGCACCCACATGTAAAAACCATCTATCGACACAGATGCTCTCCTGCTGACAGTAAAGAAGAACGGTCATGATATCAACATCAGGAAACAGCTGCCAGGCCACAAGTGCCAAATGTCTTTGCGGGAGCATCAGGAGCAGTTATGATGGACTTCACCTTTACCGTGATCGAAAGCAGGGCTGAAGCCACAGCAAGTGTGCCACCTTAGCAAATGATTGGCTTTTTACTCCTTTGGAGAGGAAAGCACAGAAAGTCAGGACAGGACATAGAAACTCACTGTTCTCTACTTCTGCTACAACGCCAAGGGCAGCTCTTCAGTGTCAACTATCAAGAGTCGAGGCACATTGATCATGGAGCTAGTGGCAATTAATCCACAAATTTCTTTACTTGTGGGAGCCCCTTCCACAGTGCTGGGGAGGACCCTGGCCAGAGGTGATATGCATTTTGGAAATTTTCCAAAAATAATAAATTTTATTTTTAAAATTTATTTAAAAATTGTATTACTGATTAAGACTCCACTCTCTGTTCCAGCTTCCACTTAGCCATACTTCCCCTCGTGTCAAGTGGCACTGGGATACCTCCAAGCACCTTGGGGATTTAGCCAGAGGGAAGTTGAGTTGAGGATATATTTACTTTGGTATTAGTGGGGTATAGTCGCTTTCATGGCTTTTTAGAGTATAGGAATGGCTTCTAGGAATACTCCTATAGAAAATACTGGCTCCTGACAATGTGAGGCCAGAGACTAAGTCATATACGGAATGCACTGTATTAAGCCCAGCCCACATTTGGCAAGTTGAAAAGAAACAGGTTTTTAGGTATATAGAGCCATTTACAATAGATGCATAAAGTTGTAATTACATCATATTCTGGATTTCATAATGTTTGTGGCATTTGTCTGCTTTTAAAAATGTACGTTGATTTCCTTTCCATCATAAATAAATATTCCCCTTAACTAATTTTGAACTTGTAATTTTGAATTCGTTTTATTATGAAAGACTCCTAAAATGTAGGCCCTAAATAACTTGGATCTACTTATTTACTCTAGATAATGATACACACCCAGAATTACAATGTAAAATTATAATGTAGAAACAGGAAAAAAATTCAGACCATAACATTAAAATCTTGTCATTGAGTTCATGCGCTATTTAAGTAGAATAGTGGATTAAATAATGGAATAAAGGTGCGTATTATGCTTGCTCAAAATACCTTAACACAGTATATAGCAATTAAACAATGTATCCACACTATATTACAACAAGGAATAAACTGTAAGATCTCATGTAAGTGCAGAAAGTATGATATAAACTTGTGTTTAAAACTAATCTCCATTATTTTAAAATAATGCAAGAGGAAAGTCAACAAGGAAATTACACCTAAGCTAATCTTTTTAGGTTTATGCTGACAGATGAAGTACTAGTGGTAAAAGGAATCATCTTTTTAATATTATTCCTTCTCAGATTCTCTGCAAAAAGTCTAAAACAATTCACAGGAATACATAATTCACTCAGAAAATTATTTTGATGTATATTCTATTAACTATAGCAAAGAATACTTCCATAGATTACTGCATTATTTCCTATTGCTGTTATAACAAATTACCACAAACTCTGGAGCTCCAAACAACACAAAGTTATTATCTGATAGTTCTGGAGTTTGGAAGTCTAAATGGGTTTCACTAGGCTGAAATAAAGTTATCAGCAGAACTGCATTCCTTCTGAAGGCTCTAGGGGCATATATTTCCTTGCCTTTTCATTTCTAGAGGCTTACCACAGTCCCTGGGTCTTGGCCCCACTCCCCCATTCTCAAAGTCATTAATAGAAGGTTAGGTCCTTCTCATGTTGAATCACTCTGATTCTGAAACCTTTTCTGTCTGCTTTTCCACTTGTAAGGATCCTTTGATTATACTGGGTCCACCCAAATAATCCACTATATTCTCCTGATTAACAATCTTAGTTCTGTGTGTACCTTTCCCCTTCTGCCATGTAATCTAACATATTCACGGGTTCCAGGGACCAGGACATGAATGTCTCTGTGGACCATTCTTCTGTCCACCATGACCTTTAATGAATTGCCTTGTAATGCAGTGCTGTCTTTTGGTTATGAATCCGAAAATATGCTATATATCATCCTTGACACATGAAGAAAGCTCTACATGTAATCAAAGACGGCCAATACCAATCTAAAATATAGTTTACAGCCAGCAAAAATTGCTTTGTCTTCTCAGAAGGGCTCTCTGAAGTGTTAAAATCTTACACCTCACCACCCCAGAGTTACCTCCAAGGTGGGCCAAGTTTAATACTCCATCATCTCTCTGTTTGGACATGGGTATTGGTTCAAAATCGATCATGGTTCCAGCCTAAGCAAAATCAGAGTTTTTTCCTGAGATTTCTTCCCCCTTCCCTTGAATTAGCAGAGAAGAATCTCTCATCTTCCTTGGTCAAGGCACAGTAAAAATATAACCTTATGTGACATTTAAGATCCATGACCCTCTACATTGAGAGAACTTTGCCTGCAGTAGCAAGACTAAAACCAAACTCCTGCCAGAAGCAGAAATGTGTGTGCTGGTGGGTGAGGGGGCAGAAAGAGAGAAAGAGAGGTTGATGTGAGGTTGTCTAAGTTCCTTTTCCATCCATCCTAAAGGTCATCTTACCTCTATCCTTCTTGGTTTTTTGAGTACATAATTCATTTGTTTGTTTCTGGTTGAATTGGGATTGTGCCATTTGCACCCAAAAGACTCTTAATTAAAATCGATGCTGTGTAATTTTGTTATATCTTCAGCACTGTAATTAATGACAAAGGGATTAAAAACATAATCAAGAAATCCAGACTTCTTTCAGGATGTAAAAACCAAACAACTCTTTGGGTATCTAAAACTGGGGCTTGCTCTTAAGTGTGATCTGGGTGCAGTAATGCTATGCCCTTGTGTTCCTGACAATCTTTCATCTACAGTAAGTATCAGCTACGGTTTCTTGAACACTTTTCATATTTATAGCTTACATTGAATAAATAGTAAATATTCTCATTAAACATCTTTTCCCTAGTATAACCAGTATATAACATAAAAATAAAATCTTTGGATCCAACCAGAAGCTCAAAGCAACATTAGAAGCAAACCAACAGCTACCCAGATTGTGTTATTAAGCTAAATATTAGAGAGATCCTCCTTGTCATTTTATATTGCCAATGTAATTAACTGCATTGAATAAATAAATGAATGTATGAGTGGATATATGATGAACAGTTTTAAGCCAAGAAAGCAGGCTACGGATCATTCAACATCAACAAACAAGAGTTATTGTGGCTTTACGACCTGTTCAATCATCTGCTCCACTGTTTCCTCGGGTTATACGCTCTGTCCCACCAGACTGGAATTTTCTTTGATAATTTAGCTCTATCCTACATGTTTCCAAGATTCATAAGGACATTAACTAGCCAAAGTTAGAACAATAATAATATGGCTGAACGTGGACTGGAAATGAGTTTATAGACTCACTAAATCTTAGTTTGGAGCCATGTAGGAATTGCAAAACACCAATTATATTTCTTTATTAAATTTTTATATTTGTTAATAAAAGACTTTATTTTTACATAATGAGATGGGTCTCCTTAAAACAATTCCTAATGAAACTTGATTAGCATATAAATTAAATTTCCTTCTGTTCTTATTCACGTATTCCTGTTATTTCTAGAATGCCAGGCTGTACTCTTATAAGCATCCAATACTTAAAACATTTATTAATCAGAACAGACACCTCTCATGGGTAGAGAGTAAAACCTAAAGCATTATAGAAGAAATGTCATTCTGTTCTGACAGAAAACAGCAATGGGATTATTTTTTTCTCTGCTTGAACTCCTGCCTGTGTTTCCAGTTACCCTAATAAGAAACTTAAGTGACAAATTCTTATGCCTGGGAATAAAATAGTTTGGGGGCTTAGTCCACTTTTTACTCCAAACTTATATCTTAAGAACACATTTAAAAAAAAAAAACAAGTCAAATCATAAGTTACATATACAACTAGATATCACAAAGTAGTTCTATATTTGATCGCTAATAGTATAATTTACTGATATAATTATTACACGGCAAGTGTATAGTTAGACACAACTAGCTCAAAATATCTTCATTAAAAATCTGCTGTGAATATCTCTCTAAAAGTGTTTGTTTTGGTTTTATGCAGAGATTTCTAAATCACTGCCACTTTTGGCTGATATACAGCCCGTTTAGAATCTGATAAAAGAAGCTACAGCCCCCTCTTCACAAAAATATAAGAAGGTTCACACAACACATTTGTGCTATTTTAAGTGGTTCTTATTGCCCTGATAAGGGTTCTTATTGCCCTCAACCATAAGCCTCCAGAGTTGCATGGACTCCAGGTTCATTCCAGATACAGAATTCTATGAATCCCTCATTACAATACAAATTATTCAGGTCAAGGAAACACCACAGATTAGTTCTCACAAAACAATCTATGAAGTTGGAAAACAGGTCTAAGGGTCCTGAGCAAATGAGGACCATGGAAGGACATTTTTGTGAAAGAGATATACCCCCAGCATTCATCACCAAATGCTTCATAATTACACGGGAAATCTATTTAAAAGTACAGAATCTCGCCCCCACCTCAGATATACAAAAACCAGGCTGGTGCAAGTCCTTGAGCAAACATACCATATTCTTCCATACTTCCGTGCCTCTTGCGGTGATTTCCTGTTTTGGAAACTATTCTCCCCCCTTCTCCAAGAGCATCCCTTCCCCACCCCTGCCTCCACCTCATTGCTTTCCCGCCTAGTCAACAGAGCATCAGGAAAAGACCCCACAGGACAGTAATTTTTCTGCAACTCTTAGCACTCCCTGAAGCCCTGTTTGCTCTATGGGAAGTAGGGCAAGAACAAAAATGTCCATTCCTTGCTGCAAGGCCATGTCCATTACAGTCTCTGCAGAGCAGCGACTCTAAATGTGACTGCACAGCAGACCCATCGGGGAGCTTTCAAACTCCCTGACACCCAGGCCACATCACGAACAAATTAAATTAGGTAGGAGCTCAGATTGGTATTTTTAAAACTCTTCTTCAACAAGCTCTCAGTCTCCTCTGTGGATTCTTGAAAGACAGGGCCCACCTGACGCGGATCTCTTCCAGGAAATTTTCATCATCTGAGTCTGAAATTTTGTATAAACCATTGTTTTTCTGTTTTCTGGTCACTTTTCCTCAGTTCTCATTTGGCCTCTTTCAATACTCAGATCTGGCCAAAGAGGACGTCTTCAGAGAAGGTCCCTGACCACCTTATCCAGAGCAACTGCCAAACTCCACACCAGACACTCTTTGTATTATCTTGACTTTCTTCTTCTAGCACTAACCAAAATTATTTGTTTTCTTATTTAACTTCTCCAAACAAACTCACTGGAAACTCTGTGGGAGCCCTGACATTAATTATCTTATTTTTCTTTCTTTAGCACCTAGACTGGTTCTAGGCACATAGTAGGGTCCCAACAAATATATGTTGAATGTATGGCTGAATTAATGAATGAACGAGTGAGTGAATATTGATCTCGTTTTCTCTATTAAATTCCATGCCCTTGTGGCACCTGGGTGGCTCAGTCGGTTGAGCAGCTAGCTCTCAGTTTCGGCTCAAGTCATGATCTCACGGGTCGTGGGACTGAGCCCTGCATCAGGCTCTGCACTCAGCAGGGAGTCTGTTTATCTCTCTCCCTCTACCCCTCCCCCTACTCACATGCACACACTCTCTCCCTCTCCCTCTAAAACAAATAAATATTTTTTAAAAATTAAAAAAATATACTCTGTGTCCTTGAGTTCAGCTGTGATGTCATTTAGTTAAACCCTTGTAATCCCTTATAATTGCCTATTAGTTTTAAAGTTAACAAATAATCTCATGTGTACTATTTTACTTGTCCCTCACATTTTAGAGGAAACAGAGCAGTTATAATAATACTATTGTTACAGATAACATAACTGAGGGTCCATAAAAATATGAAAATGTTCCAGGGTCACACAAATGACAAATGGCATGAGCACACCTGCCCTGTGAGGGGGACATGGGCCATACCACTATCTCTGTAACTGTCGCCCCCACAGAACACATGCACTCACCACGGAAGTGGCCGACTGCATGAGGTGCAGAGAGGAAGCACGATACTGGCAGTGAGGAGGAGCCTCTCCACCCAAATAAGAAACTGATGTCTATCCATAGCAACGTTTGGGAACAGGGCTGAACAATGTCAGTTTGCAGCAGCCCTGTCCAGCCTCGTGCAGCCACAAGACCTTCAGGCCTCCTAACACAATCTAACACAAAAGATCTCATTTCCCAATAATCCCTCCGGATTTTTCTCTTTATGTAGTACGATCATCCAGAAAAGCGCATCTAGAATCAAACATGAATTACGCCACTTGGGTTTTGCTACTGACTCTTTCATAATTATAACAAACTACACTCAAGAGCACGAAGCTGTGTGAGTCTGTCTCACCATTGTGACTGTAATTGAATAGTAATATTAATCATACTCAGACTTCTAGCAAATTAATCAAAGAAGTATAAGAGACTTTCCAGTCACCTTATCCTCTATATCTACTTGCATTTTTTTATATTTCTTTTAAGCTCCTTTGGTTAACTGTTGGGCAATACAAGGTCTTAGGAAAAAATCCAGAGAAAGACATCCTAGCAAAGAATTTAATGTCCTTGTAAAGGACTTTACAAATGACCTCAAATATCTGCTGTTTCATCCTTGAGACCATTCAAACCTTAAATGGCTCACAACGGTACCATGCCAGACCATTTGGTGCTATTTACAAGCATCCACATGGCATGGATATTTTGAGCAGCAAAGAGGCCAGAATTATTTAGAAACTTAAATAAGAAGCCAAAGAATCCTGCCTTTCCTCCTTTATCCAAATAAAAGGCATCACATGAGAAATAAACATTTATGGAGAATGAAAAGCTCATCCATCTTAACTGCTATATTCCAAACGAAAGGATGCCGTAACTGAAGAATACATTAGTCTATACTCAAAACAGTCATTTGGTAAAAAGTAGAGTCTAGAAGAACAGCTTGGCCAGTCACCTGATTCTCCTGAGGAATCGTCAGTTGCCCAGTTAGCTATGCAACACCAGATAGAGAGTCTATTGTAAAGTTGAGTCGGAAATCAAAGGCATGGAGTCCAGAAGAGAGAACAGAAAATTTAAGGGTCCAAATGAGTCAGAACACAGTGAGGTTCACTTACTGCAGAGAGCAGCAAAAGAGAGGGAAAGCAGCCTAAAGAAGTTAAGTTCCCAGTCACCATTAGGTTTTTGTTGCCACTTTAGCCTATGGCTTGCTGGCTGAAATACCTAGCTAGTGGCAGAGCCCAGACTAAGTGTAGAGTCACTCACATCCATATCAAAAATCCACTATCTTTGCTTCATGATATAATGCCCCTTTGCCATTTAAACCACATGGGTATGTGATGAATGGATAAAGATGATGTGGGGTGTGCGCGCAAGCGTGTGTGTGTATGTAAGTGTGTGTAATGGAATATTACTCAGTCAGGAAAAAGAATGAAATCTTGTCATTTGCAACGACATGGACGGAGCTAGAGAGTACAATGCTAAGTGAAATAAGTCAGAGAAAGACAAATGCCATATGATTTCCATCATATGTGGAATTTAAGAAACAAAACAAAGGAGCATAGAGGGGGAATAAAGAAAGGAACAGAGAGGCAAACCAAGAAATCTCTTAATATAGAGAAACACTGATGGTTATCAGAAGGGAGGTGGGTGGTGGGTGAAGGGCTGGTGGTGATGGAGATTAAGGATGGCACTTATTGTGATGAGCACTGGTTTTTTTATGGAAGTGCTGAATCACTAAATTGTACACCTGAAACTAATACTACACTGTATGTTAACTAACTGGAATTTAAATAAAAACTTAACAAAAAATAAAAATAAAACACATGGGTATGTGCATATATACCCAGTACAGATAATATGACCCTCAAGATACTAACCTGATTTGCTAAACTCTTGTCATTTGACTACCTTGCTAACATGAATGACTTTTAATAAAACAGACACCTTAGATTTGTGCTTGTCTTTTCCTGTTCTGTCAGTAAATAAGCAAACATGATTTGGGGTTGCAGAAAGGAGTGAGAAAGGCACATGGAAGAGGCTAGCATACTTTTCTTGTTCGTGGGAAGATTTGGATCTTGGTAACTTTACTATAAGCTTGGCATTTCAGCAATAACACAGTGGAGTGGGCCCTAAGCCAGGTTAACCACCATTTCTATGACATCATTTTAGCCTATTTACAATCGTGCTTACGATGAGTGTCCCTCTTACTAACAATTAACCTCATAAGACAATTATGAGAACAAGAGCTCTGCAAAGAAATTGCTTTTTCTGTCTCAAACCCATCACAATATGGGGAGAAGTGGTGGGGGGTGGGAGAGATGACATTTGTCCCCGGGGCTGTCTCCCACTACTTTTTTATTCTTCATTTATTATCAAAAGTTAATTTGCTTCCTGTGCCTTACAAAAGTTATCCTCTCCTTAACTCAATGTTTCTGAATCTTCATGTGGAATCTTCCCTCTACCTGGAACACACATTTTTCAAAATCATTATCTGTCTAATGTTACTCTTCCCTGAAGACTCAATTCCAGCTTCACTCACTTCATGAAGCCGTATTTGCACCCAGATGTCTTTAGAAAACAGTATCTTCCTCTTCTTACTCTCAAGACACGCAGTCTTCCTTCCCACCACATTTGTCACATTTCCCACAGATCCTTAGCACAGGGAGCAGCAAACTGTTATAAAGGGCTAAATAGTGAATATTTGAGGCTCTGTGTACCATATACCCTCTGCGGCAACTCTTTAATTCTTCCATTATAGCAAGAAAGCAGCCATATGCATACAAATGAGCTTGGCTGTGTTCTAATAAAACTTTATCTGTAAAAACAGAATGCAGCCTCCTGATCCTCATTTCCTGACCCCTGGCTTAGCACAGAGATACATGGTAGGGTGGTCAGTAACCATCAGGTTGATTAAATGTTATAAACAACACCGCTAAGGAAAATATGATGCATTAATTGGCTATGTGCTATCATATGATTATATATTGAATACATCCATTATGCGAATATAGCACAATGGCCAGCCCTATGAATTTTTAATAACAGCTTACACGTCCTAGAGGGGAATCATAGGGTTCTGATCAGCTCTGTGACCTTAAAGCTTAGACAAAATGATGACATTCTGCCTCGTTGGTTTTCTATTAAAAAGAAAATCTCCAGAGTATATGGTTCCATGAAGATTATAGCTTCATGGACCAGACTGTTTCCCACTAAAAGTGTCTGGTTTGCATTTCTCTATTGGATAAAATCAAGTAAATAACTGCTAGAGTACCACACTACCTCCTTCACTCTGTGTTTAGTGTTTTAATATAAATAAATATATACCTGTAGTAACAAAATTGTCATAGTTGTCACACAATTCATTTTAAGCTCACTTAAAGAAATTGGGATTGAATTCATGTCCAATTTTCTATTTTCATTTCAAATAGATTTTGACAATATTTGTTGCAGCTTTTACTAGGACGTTTTCTTAGCCAAAGGATTTCACTGGTTTTCAATTTACCACATAAAAATTATGCAAAATGTAATAAAAATTGCCTATTTATTTGGATCGATTCCTATCTTTGACACAAAATGTTCTGTTGCCATAGATAAAACAGTTAAGCAAGATCATTGACTGCAACACACACAAAAAAATATTCACTCTATCTTGGAAGTGATACAGTTTTCGGGACTACAGATTAGAAAAACCTCAGGCAATTAAAAAAATACTAAGTTTGTTAATTTCCACTGAAATATCTTCTACCATCTTTTTTTAAAAAACACAAAATTATTACTTTCACCTTCTGAATTTCTTCCTCTCCTCTAGGTTCTATTGAATATAAAAATGACAAGAAGAAAGGCAAGATAAAACAAGGAAGGGGGAATGAGGAAAAGGGATAATTATTTACCCACTGGAAAAAGGAGTCCCCGAATAATCATCTTGAATGAGGCTGCCATTACTACTGAATTTGGCTCTTTTCAATTCTTTTTAGCAATTCCCTTCACTCTATGCAAATTATGCCTTTAGTTTAGCAAGAGCTGCTTCCTCATATGAATGAGAGATTTAACACTGGATTTAACCAGGACCTTCCAGTAAGCCACCAGTTCTGGGCAACTGCACCTTTGGCCCCCTTGAGGATAGAAAGCGTCCCAACATGCAGAGGTCCCAGCACATCATGAGGACATAGAGAAAGGATGTTGGAGGCACCATATTTAGTTCTCTCTGGATTCCAATCTTTTCGTCTCCACCCCATCTTTTAAAAAGTCATAATAAATAACATCTACATTCCTGAGGTTTCATGAAATATAGGCTGCATTAAGACATTCTAGTAAGTTTTTCTGAGTACAAAGGAAGCAAATAATAAACAGGCTTTTACTCTTCCTAGGGATCCTACTACTATTGTGGGTCCTTCCATGACAGCAGAACAAACAGAAGCCATGGCAGAGAGCACGATGAGTTCAAAGTGTGCTCAGAGATCCACAGAAGACCACCTGAGGATCCACAGACTGAGTTTTTATCAATTAATATGACAAAATACAGATTTTTGTTCCTGGCATGATTTACCCATTTACTAATATTTTCCCCATTTGGTGCATCACTAAAAAAGCAGCATCATTCCTTCTGGATAAGGAGAAGTAGGACGTTAATTTCACAGGGTCATTTTTTCATCTTCTTTGGCAGCGGTCCTTAACTATGTTTGAAATGCTATAATTTAGTGCACGACTACTCCTGAGTCCTCGAGCCCTGGCAGATGTAGTAGATCTAAGATATACTTAGAATTGAGTAAATCTGAATCCTACTTGCTGTCTCGAAACACTGCAGGAAGAACACACAGGGCTCCCTTGTCACTTGAAAACCCTGTGAATTTCCCACTGCAGCCAACTTAAAATGAGATATTTAATTAGGTCCCTGAGAATTTTAAAAATGTAATCAAAATCACAATAGGTGGTGTGGTGCTTAATTTAACTGTCTGGAGATCTACTCTCTTAAACTGGTAAGTCTACAATCCTGTACTGTTTGCTATAGGCACCAGGTAGGACGGCAGATCTCTTGAACTTACCCATCTTATATAACTGTGGCTTTATACCCATTGAACAAGTCTCCATTTCCCCACTCTCATCCCTTGGCAACCACCACTCTGTTTTCTGCTTCTATAAGTTTGACTATTTTAAACACCTCTCATGTTAAGTATCCCTAACACACATACACACACGCGCGTGCACACATTCACAAAAGGACACAAGGACACGTTTGGAAGCATGGATATGTCCATGACCTTGACTGTGGTGATGGCATCATGGGTGTATTCATATGTCCAAACTCATCAAATTGTATATATTAAATATGTGCGGTTTTTTGGGTGTACCAATTATACTTCGATGAAGCCATAAAAATTTTTTTAGTAAAAATATAGAAAGATCCTTACCTCCCAAAGTTTTTTAAATACACTGGAGGACTTTTTAAAATACTTTTTTTCTGTTTGAAATAATAACATCTCTGTACATGAATAAGAAAAATAATGATTCAGCTGTCAAAAAATCAGAGTAAAAATCACATAGTTTAAAAAAAATACATGCATCATGGGAAACTTCTCTGATAAATAAAACAGGAAAATTTAAAGATGTGCTTTGCCAGTAAAAGAGATAAATTATGGCTGTAATTGAAAAATCTCCAGATGGTGGGAATTTGGCATGCTATTATTCTTTGAAAGTATGTTCCTAGCTAAGGGAATTGAACCAACTTGCTTAATTCATTAATTAAAATGTACTAATTGATAAAAATGAAGACATAGTTTCTATTTTCTAAAAGCTACAATATTAAATAATTAGCCTCAATTTATCATTCTTCCTCCACTTCCCACCTTCCCTTGTGGGAGTACATGGTTATGTGTGCTTAAAGACTAAAACATACGCAATACCTCTTAGAAGAAGTCTGATAAAAGAAAACCAAAGGGCACAGAGGACAGGTAACAAAAGCATGTGAGATTGCAGACCAAACAAAAAGATGACTTAGACACAAGGACAAATGATGATCAAAGAAGGCAAATACAGCAAACACAAGCCTCTGAATAATAATGCCTACAGATAAATCATTTGTTTGATGATTATAGAAGTCAATGAAAGGAGTCTGATAAATGGTAAGCTCATAACACTAAGAGCAAAACGTATCAAGAAAAACTGAGTACTGAAATTGTCATTATTGGTGGGCGAAGGGAACCCGTTATGCTCTGGTAGAAGGGTATACTGGTACACTTTTTCTAGAGAATATGATTTGCTTGGGCAATTTTTTTTATTAAAAAGTTTTACTATGTTGATAGGCATTTAGATCTACATCTAAGAAAGATTTGTGCAAATTTTCTGCTGCAAGAAAGTAAATGATAGTATTTAGAACTTGAATAAATTAAGAGACGATTTAGATGTCTAATAGAGGAGGGCTGATTAAATTTGTTTGCCACAATTATACTTTGGAATACTATGTAGCAATATCAACGATTCTGCATAAAAATGTTCTTAACAAGGAAATATACTCATTGCATATTGCTCAACAAATTGGCATGTTGAAAGACTGAGTAAATGATATAAAACAATAGCTCTGGAGTTGGATGGCCTATAACAAAAGTTTGTTTAAAAACTTGTACCTCTGGCACTTATTACGCAAGATAACAAACTATTCAAATTTCCAATTTCTTTTTCTGTAAAAAGAAGAATAATTCTACTTCGTACCTCATTGTATTTGGAGCATATTAAAAAAGGATAATACATTCAATGTTCTTAGCATTTTACCTGTTGAACAAGTGCACATAAATGGTGTTGCTCGAATAGCATAAATACATCATTTCTAAAATATATAATGTTTATTGATACTGTTAAGATATGCACATAGTTATAAACTTCAACTGTTTTTTTCCTACTCTCTTTGGATTTTTTTAAAAGATTTTATTTATTTATTTATTTATTTATTTATTTATTTATTTGAGAGAGAGAGAGAGAGAGCTAGAGAGAGAGAGAAAGTGAGAGAGCAGGAGGAGAGGGAGAAGCAGGCTCCCCTCTGAGCAAGAGAGCCCCATGTGGAGCTTGACCCCAGGACCCTGGGATCATGACCTGAGCTGAAGGCAGACACCAACTGAGCCACCCAGGCGCCCCTCTCTTTGGGTTTACATATAATTTTTTGTGTTTGCTTGTTTGTTTGCTTTAACTGCATTCCCTAAATGTTTTACGTGGAAAAGAGTCTGAGTCAGGAGTTCTGCTGCAGTAACAAACCATCCTAATATCTCAGCTGCTTAGAACAACAAAAGTTTATTTCTCCCTCATGTTATGGGTCTGTGGTGGGTCAGCAGAGGTTTCCCCAATCATCCTCATTCAGACACCCAGGCTAATGGATCAGCCACCATCTCAAACACTCCAAATCCCCGTGCAGGGACAGGAGAGATGGCAAATCTCTCCCCTCTTCTTAAGCTTCTGCTCCCAAATGACACACATCAATTTTGCTCACATTTTTTGGCCAAAGCCAGACACAAACTCAGAAGGAGAACCTCAAAAAAATTTAAAAACGTATTCTTAAGTCAAAAAGAATTTAAAACTAATGTGTAGCCTATCATGGGCCATTTCAAGTTTTTGAGCCGAACATTGGTATGACACTAGAGAAATTTGTCCCCTAGCTCCAGTAGCCAGGAGACAGAAATTAGGATGAATAATTGTGTGTCCAAATCAAGCAGACAAGAGTCATCGAATTAAATAAAAAGATATTTGTAGGCCATAAGGAATAGAAATCAAGGAGCCACAGGATTAATAGCAAGTTTAAAAGATTATCTGAATTATTCCCCGCTCTCAAGACATAATGATCACACTTAGTCATCCCCAGCAGAAGCAAGTGATCTAACTTAATTTCCAGTGCACAAATGCCTTCACCTGGCCCCTAAGGTGGACTACGCTGAGGAACTTCAGTACATTCTACCAGGAGAATTTTTTTTTCTTGGCCCCAGCTAGCGAGCGGCTGTGCATCTCTGGCTTCGGAACCGGTGGGCCTTGTAATTGCTTTCCTCACTCATGTAAGCACAGCTGCAGCTGTCATTCATAAATGGCAAAACTAATCCTTTATAAGTTTTCATATTGGCCATTTGCTTTAAAACAGCCAATGTCAATGAGTTTGCAAATGTAGCTCTGTGAGAAAGGAAGGGTCCTTAACCACTGGTCCGAGCACTGGACTAGCTCTCATAAATCCCTGGCCTTCGTTCTCAGAATTCTATTTTGTTATGGGTCCCTGGGAAATCACTCCATTCATCAATACCTCCATTTCCTTGCGAGGAAACTGAAGAAGCTTATTAATCTCTAAAGTACTTCAAAAAGCTTAAATGAATTATAAAAATAATAAAGTCTTCTAATTCCATATATAATATTCAACACCTTTTTAACAAAATAAACTTTAAATATGTGCTATTGCTTAAAAATGGTAACTAATACATTAGTGAATCTCTAGAAAAGTGAGACAAATGTGTGTTTGTCAGAGTTATCAAAGATCCACACATCACAATAATCAAAATCCACCATAGTTTTCTTTTTTTTTTTAAAGATTTTATTTATTTGACAGAGAAAGACACAGCGAGAGAGGGCACAAGCAGGGGGAGTGGGAGAGGGAGAAGCAGGCTTCCTGCCGATCAGGGAGCCCGACGCAGGGCTCGATCTCAGGACCCTGGGACCATGACCCGAGCTGAAGGCAGATGCTTAATGACTGAGCCACACAGGCAACCCCCCACCCACCATAATTTTCTTACCTTAACACCGTATTAAAAAATTTAGGGACAAATGAAAAACAACTGGTAATATGAAAATGATTTTCTATGTTTGAGATATACTTTATAGGCTTTTCTTATTTTTCCACCATAAATTTGTTATTTGTAAACAATGAATGAATAAGTAACAAAAGTCTGAAGGACACTTATTTTTTAATCTTTGTTCCTTTAAAAGCATGACAGGCTTATTCAAGCTCTCTAATGACAATATTTTATTAATGCAGGTAGAACAGTATTTTCCATCTGGTGTTGCTGATGAAATGGGGTCAAGGTAGAAATAAAATTTATGAAATGAAAATTTCCTTCTACCCATATCCTAACCTTCTACTTGTAATGAGTAGGGATATGTATCAGAGTATGGGAAAATACCTATGGTACAAATAATCTTGGGGACTTTGTTTCCTATGTAAAGAAAACGCTATGTAGTCAAAAAGACAAATGATAACAAATAACAGGATGTAAGGAAACTAGAATCCTCATGCACTGCTGGTGGGAACGTAGAATGGAGCCCCCACTTTAAAGACAGTTTAGGTATATCTCCAAAAGTTAAATAGAGGTCACCATATGACCCAGCAACTCCACGTATATGTATATACCCAAGGGAAATTAAAACACATACCCACACAAAAATTTACACATGAATGTTCATAGAACATCATTCATGATGGTCAAAAAGTAGAGATTACCCAAATGTCAAATAAGGAAACTAGAATCCTCATGCACTGCTGGTGGGAACGTAGAATGGAGCCCCCACTTTAAAGACAGTTTAGGTATATCTCCGAAAGTTAAATAGAGTCACCATATGACCCAGCAACTCCACGTATATGTATATACCCAAGGGAAATTAAAACACATACCCACACAAAAATTTACACATGAATGTTCATAGAACATCATTCATGATGGTCAAAAAGTAGAGATTACCCAAATGTCAAATAAGGAAACTAGAATCCTCATGCACTGCTGGTGGGAACGTAGAATGGAGCCCCCACTTTAAAGACAGTTTAGGTATATCTCCAAAAGTTAAATAGAGTCACCATATGACCCAGCAACTCCACGTATATGTATATACCCAAGGGAAATTAAAACACATACCCACACAAAAATTTACACATGAATGTTCATAGAACATCATTCATGATGGTCAAAAAGTAGAAATTACCCAAATGTCAACTAACAGATGAACGGTTAAATACATGTGGTATGTCCACACAAATGAATATTATCCAGCCATCAAAAGGAATGAAGTACATGGATAAATCTTGACAACATGATGCTAAGTGAAAAAAAGTCAGAAACAAAAAAAATCACGTATTTCATTATTGCACTTATATGAAATATCCAGATTAGGCAAAACCGTGGGGAAAGGAAGTAGATCAGTGGTTTCTAGGGGTTGATGGGAGAGGAGAATGGGGAGTGACTGATAAGGCACACAGGATTTCTTTTAGTGGTGGTGAAAATGCTCTGAGATGAGATAGTGGTGATGGTTGCATAATTTTATAAATATACTAAAACCGCTTTAAAAGAGTGAATTTTATGGTATTTGAATTATATCTCAATAAAAAATTCATTTTTCAAAGAGAAAACTGCAACATTAATTAAATTTCTGATCTAACATTCAGGTAAAAGGAAGTCTTTCTCTTTTTCCTCTTTCATAAGCAAAATTTGTAATAATTTCAATTACCAGTTCCTCCAAAAGCATATTTCATATTAACTTTGCCATTTCCATGTGAGAGGTAAAAATGCATTTATTATTTTGATAAATCAAAAATAATGGAACCAGCTTTCCTCTAGATGAATCCTTCTTTCTCTTCCAATTTGTACTTGATCTGGAACCAAGAGGAGACCCAAGGCTATGTGCTTTCTAAAACAATATAAGCTTATTCAGAGCTATCTATTTATAGGATGCTTTTTCAAAAGCTAACAATCTCCTCAATGCAATGTTAATGAGTTTCAGAACTGTCAGTGGACAATTAAATGGTCTCACTCAGAAAGTTCTGAGCAAATATCCAAACTTTTTCTTAAAAAAGTATACCTTAATCCCATTTATCTATTTCACTCATCTCTCCCACGACCTCCCCTCTGGCAACCACTGGCTTGTTCTCTGTGAGAGTCTGTTTTCTTGATTGTCTCTTTTTTGTTGTTGTTGTTGTTCATTTGTTTTGTTTCTTAAACTCCCACATATAAGTGAAATCATATGGTATTTGTCTTTGTCTGACTTATTTCATTTAGCATTATACCCTGTAGATGCATCCACGTTGTTGCAAATGGCAAGATCTCATTCTTTTTTATGGCTAAGTAATATTCCATTGTGTATATACACCACATCTTCTCTATCCATTCATCTATTGATGAATGCTTATGATGCTTTCATATCTTGGCTATTGTAAATAATGGGGCAATGAGCACAGGCATGCATACATCTTTTCAAATTAATGTTTTCATATTCTTTGAGTAAATATCCACTAGTGGAATTACTGGATCATGTAATTCCATTTTTTAGTTTTTAAATTTTTTATTAAATTTCTGTTTTCCACAGTGGTTGTATCAATCTGCATTCCTATCAACAATACACAAAGGTTCCTTTTATCCACAGCCTTGTCTACACTTGTTATTTCTTGTCTTTTTTATTCTAGCTGTTCTGCTAGGTGATACCTCATTGTGGTTTTGATTTGCATTTCCCTGATAATTGAGCATCTTTTCATATGTCTGTTGGCCATTTGTGTATCTTCTTTGGAAAAATGTCTATTCAGATACTCTGCCTATTTTTTAATCAAACTATCTGTGGTTTTGTTTTGTTTTGTTTTGGTGTTGAGAGGTATAAGTTCTTTATGTATTTTGGATACTAACCTCTTACGGATATATCACTTGCAAATATCTTCTCCCATTCTGTAGGTTGCTTTCTTGTTTTGTTTGTTTCCTTTGCTGTGCAAAACTTTTTTTTAATGTAGCATTGAACTGACCTAAACTAAACTGAAATTGAACAGACCTCAAAGCTAAACTGATGGTATGTGTAAGACTGAAAGAGAGAGAGAGAGAGAGTGCATGCTTGAAACAGAAAGGGAGAGGGAGAGAGATTATATTTCTCCATGTACTTTCAGCAGTGGAAATTGGATGCATTATTAGTTCTAAAAAGACTAATCTTTCCTTATCAAGGCATCTCAGCTCTCTGTTAAATAAGATACATGTGAACTGAATGCATTTGACTCGTAAGGTTAGGAGGTGGTGGCAAAGCCTGAGAGCTCTCACTTACCCCTTCCAGAGCAAGGCAGATCGGAACTTCCTTGGCACTTCTTGATGCTCTCCTCTGCTGACAGTGGGCAGGAACGTGGGTGCTCACACTTTTCCCCATACCAGCCTACTTTGCAGTCACATTTTCCACAATTACACTGCCCATGACCTTCACAATGAGAGTGTAAAAAAATATGAAAAAATAGACATTGAGGTCAGAATTAGTTTTCATTTCAACAGTGACTATCACAAATGAGTCAGGATCTTAACACCGTATTAACGCTAAAGCGAAGGCATATTTTTCTCAAGTTCTTAAATACCTGATTTACATTGATTGATCATGAGGGGTAAAGAAAAGCAACTACTCCTGATAAGATAAATGGGTTCGTAGGGCTACAAATGTGAATCCATCAAAATCCAGGTGCATGTGATTGTATTGGTCTGCTGGGGCCTAAATGGAGTATTTGATGGATTTGGTAATTAATTCATGTGGAGGAGAGCCATAGGAAATTAAAAACAATTTGCTGTTGAAACAGGGCTTGTCTTGTGGAGTCTCCCACACTTTTCATTACCTCTTTTCTACACTCTACATGCTTAGCCTAGAGACTCTTCGCCTAAAACCAATAACCTCTGTGGAATTCACATTCCTTGAGGATCGATGTAGTATATACAAAAGAGGTCAGGAAAGATATTAAACTTCTTTACACATGCTCACAGAGCCTGTAACAAATTGCGATGAGTAGAGCAAAAAATGGCCTATGTTATCAATCAAATAAATGGGTCCAAATCCTGGTCCTGCCATCTACAGAGTAGAGCTGGTCAAATGTCAATGTCTCCGAGGTTTAGTTTCTTCGTTTTTGAATAAGATAATAATACATTATCTATCCACATTTATCAGGAAGTACATAATATATCTTAAAATGCTACATAAAAGTGAGCTATTGTTATTTTTATTCAAGTCCACATACGTAAACAAGTAGGAATAGAAAGAAAAGCAAGAAAGCCAAGCTTTTCTTAACTCCTAATCAACATACTCATTATTACAGATGCAGGACACTGTGGATTTCTGTAATTGCTGCAAAAATGCATGATTTTTTTTTTTTTTTTAATTTTAAGTAGGCTCCATGCCAAAAGGTGGAACCCAATGCAGGGCCCGAACTCACGATCCTGAGATCAACACCTGAGCTGGGATCAAGAGTTGGATGCTCAACCGACTGAGCCACCCAGATGTCCCAAAAATGCATGAAAAATTTTAAAGGAAGTGGACTTATATTTTCTTTAAACTGAGTGTAATGCTAATGGATGAAAATCTCTGCTATTTTGTCTTTGGCATCTGATATTAATATAAATCATACAATATGGAAACTGTTCTTTAGTACAGACTAGCCTGTTTTATCAAGAGTCCCTGAGGTTTGTGGGCAGATAGCTATCTTTCTAGTTGGAAGAATTGGACAATCCACATATCAGGAAGCTTTTCACCACCTATTAACCTGGTTCTTCATGAAATAAATCATAAAATCATAGTCAAAGTAGAAAGAGATATTAGGGATCAGTGAATCCAAATTTTGCATTTAAAACTATATTCAATTCAACACACATTTATTGATCACTTACTATGTACCAGAGTCTAAACAACAAATTTCAGTCACCATTAATACTCTGCTTCGAGCTTATCATTTTAAAGGAAAAGAAAAATTGTGTTTGCTCATAAATATGTATGACATGTCAATGTGATCATTGAAACCTTTAAATATAAGAGTTTTTATTTTACTAGTTTAACTTATGAGCAATTATGTTTCAGAGGTTGTTGGGCTTTGTGGTTTTTTGCCCTTTTCCCAGAAGTTCCCACCCTTCTTCTCCATCCTCATGTAATTTAGAGCACAATTTCCAAACAGAGCTACATTGCAAAGGTATAGATACATAACAATTCTAAAAGAGATTTCAACATTTCAAGTCTAATTAATTCTGCTGTTTATAGAGCCCATGGCTTTGAAATTTTCAAAGATGAGAGGTCCCATTCCTAGCACAGTTAGATCTGCTACAAGGATCCTGGACAAAGCACGGAACATGCTGCCACTGCTGAGAGACTAGTTGATACTTTCACAAGAACAGTGAAAAACAGTTTTACTGAAAGGGGGGAAGAAAGCTTTACTTTTACAAGTTGAAAATAGCTGTGAACGTTAGAAGAAAATATTCAGTAGGCAAGGATGCCAAGCAGTCCCGAACTACCCAGGACAGCGCCACCACACGCCCAGTGTGCAGTCCCGGTGTCCAGGCGTGGAACAAAACAGGAGCCTGCGTAGAGGGAGAGCAGTGACCGAGGGCAGAACGTTCTCAAGTTCTGTAGTTGGAATATAGGCTTCAGAGCAGCCATTCGTTTCTATCTCATTCCCATGTCAAGATATAAAACAAAACTGGTAGTGGGGATGCGTGGGTGGCTCAGTCGGTTAAGTGGCTGCCTTCAGCTCAGGTCATGATCCCAGGGTCCTCTGGATCGAGTCCCACATCAGGCTCCTTGCTCAGCAGGGAGCCTGCTTCTCTGTCTCCCTCTTCCTCTGCCTGTAGCTCCCCCTGCTTGTGCTCTCTCTCTCTCTGACAAATAAATAAATAAAATAAAACAAAACTAGTGGCAGAATGAAACAAATTCATGAAAACGGTCAGAAGTATGACTAAGGCATTTTTAGAGTTAAGATCTGGTCCCACTGATAACAAAAGAAGTCAGAGGAAATGTGGCTGCATTGACACATTTTGAAAAAAAAAAAAAATATAGCCGCTCTAGAGCTACAAGAAGAAATCTCTGAAAGTCTCTCACCATTTTACTCCAGATTCATTTTCTGTTTTCTATCGTACTGCTTTCTTCATTTGGTTTCTAATCTCTGTGCTTTCCTCCCTAAAGTTATGCCTTTTCTCCATCCTTTCACTATTTCTGGGCTCTGGTAACAGTCACTAGGGGGAAGAGCAACCTATGCAGTCCCACATCTCTACTTCCTGGGTGTTTAGTGCAGCACCATGAACATTCTCAAGAATGAGTCCTATAAATTTGTGCGTCACCCCCGGGCATTGCCAGCTCCAAGCACAGCTGGGAAGAACACATACAATGTGCCCCTCACTTTTACCACCTGTGTGATGAGCCCTAACCTCCCGCACCTTCTGTCTCAGCCTCAGCCTTCACCCCATCAAAGAGCCCTCGACAACCCCACTGTCGTCCACTGCGTAGGCACTGGAATGGATGAGACCGTGCCACTGCTGTGATTGGCTGCAGAATGAAAGGTTTTGCCTCTAAATAGGAAAGTATCACAGTGAGAGAATATTAACTAGTTCAGGATGGCCACTGCTCCTCCTCAAACACCAGGCTAGGAGTCTCCTCTACATTCTGCCATCTGAAGTCAACATCAATGGAACAAGTTTGGGCTGAGGACAGAAGTGTTATTAAAATATGAATGACCTAAATCAACTATCCATAATGAATGAAATTCCTGAGAGTCAGTGAATGCATGGCAACCACTTTAAATGGTGATAGCAGGGACAGAGAATGTTTCTTAAGGGTTTCCTAAATCAAATGTCCCAGTGAGGATCACAGAGAAGCAAATAGGAGAGTTATAAAGAAAAGTTTAAATACTTCTAGTCTAATAGGATGAAAAATAGTATTGTCAGCAGTATTGCTGACCTAAATGTTTATTACAGATTAGGTTAAAACATAAACATAACTATTACTTTCATGGTAATGAAGATTATATTCTCCATCTTTCAATAACTCAAAGTCACATGCTGTTCAAGTATATTTCAGAACATTATGGATCTCACTTTAAATGAAACTGTACCTTTTCTATAAAATTCTTTTTGATATTTCATCAGTGGGGTTAGGAAATCACTTAAAAATGCATGGTATTAATACCAGATTCTGAAGCTGGTATTGAGCCCTTCAGAGAAGACAGGAAATCATAAAATGAAATTGCAATTTCTCTCCTGGAGTTACTAGTTTCTCAATTTCAGTATAAAGGTTATGCCAAAGAGGGAGAAAAGGGATCATTTTATAGGGATAAAATGAAGAAGATGAAAATGCTTGGTGTTGGTATATAAAGAAGAGTTTAGAAATGGTAAGATCTGTTGAGCATGAAAATCCTTTCAACTGCCATAATACACTATAGCAAGTCTTTTCTGAACAAATAGTGAAAGGTGCATAAAAGGAGAAATTAGGGGACCTGTGTCTTTAGTCTAAATGCATCTCATTTTATCTTTAAAATGACAGAGCTAAAAGAAATGAATTTTACCAGAAATTTCATACTTCCATGCTAGTTTGTCAAGTAGATAAATGGATGGATAGATATAGATGGATAGATACGGCCTCCAGGAGTGCATTGCTTCCGGTTAGTATTCTTCTAAACTCTCTAGGCAGAGGATTAACAAATACAGAATGTTGTTGTTTATCCCTGATAGGAAACACGTGACGAATATACATTAGAGAATAGCTTTCAGAAGACCAATGATCTGCATTAAACACACACGTGCGTGTGCGTGACAATGGAAGAAGAACATGGAGCCCACGTAATGGGAATGCAGCCCAATCTGTACCCCGGGGGCAGGAAGTTGGCAGCATGGCTGGACACTCAGTGGAACCATAGCCATGGCCATGTGCTCTTTGGAGCGAAGACGTCTCAGGAATATCAATCCAGGACAAATGTAGTTGCATCCATTCCAGACAAACATTCTTCTGCTGTAAAAGATATTTCTTTCTTTGAAAATGATCAAAACTTCTCATGAACTGGAATCTGACTTTTATGATGAGCTCCTTACAAAGTAATATGAAGATCACCAACAGGAAAAGTTTGGGGGAATAGATTAGATCTAACTAGTACATGTTATTTTAAAAAAACAAATCCATTTGATATATTTATTTGATTTTTCTTTCAAGACAATGCAAACTGAATATACTTAATCACGTCTTTCAGTTTCTTTCCTTAGTGTTTTGGTAATCCGCCATGATAAATCTCCCCACACAATATGGTCCTATCAAATGATTCCATTTTCCAAATTAATGGAAAGGGAAGAAGGGAAGGAAGAGATGACGTGGAGACTTTCAGCTTCCAAGGATCTTCCTGAGGACCTTCACCTGCCCAAACTAGGGTAGCAACTCTGAGCCCAAATGACATGCAGCAGGAATTGTGAGCTTATAATAAAAGGACTGGAGTGTCAACTGAAGTTTCATTGCCCATCTTCACCCCATGCCCCCTCTTGCTCACCGTGAGACAGAACAGCACACGTGACCCTGAGTGGTCACTATTGTATAGCTACTCTGAATTTGTCAACCCCACTCCAAAATCAAGATCATGGGTTTATCAAGGAAGAACATACCCTGTGTCACACAAACAAACAAACAACAAAAAACAAAACAATCACAAAAACCGCATATCAGAAAGTCACAAACTTATCATTTTTTTATGTAGCCTGCTTATCCCCTTCATTTTCCCATTTAAAATTGTCTGAATTCATGTTTTATCTCACAGACAATCTTAAAATGGCATTCTTAAATGATATTTCCTGAACCCTATATAGATTTAATTAGCTACTCTAGGGCTCTAAGTTCTCATGTTCAGCCCTGACCCTTCAGACTCACATATTCAGTAGGTTGGGAAAAAAAAAAAAAATAACAGCTTTGGATTGCCATTGGTCTTTTAGACTCAATATGTAGAAATGAATTTTGCTAACTTCCTTCTATATTCTCCGTTTCGATAAATGGCACCCAGACAACCAGACTGGAAACCTGTGAGTGCAGCACTTTGCTGCCTAAAACCATCATCAGCTCCGCATGGCCTTTGGAGTAGAGTCTGGTTGTGCAGCAGGGTAAAAAGACCTCTAGCTCTGTTTCTGGCCAGCTTTACCTTTTGCTACTTGTGCATCCTGGTGATAAAGAAACTGATTCTAGTCCCCTGCACAGATCACACACTTCTATTCTCTTTGCCTAGGACGTGCCTCTCATCTCTTTTTAGCTGCAAGCCTACCTTTTAGGTGGGGTAGGGGTAGGCACATGCGTGGTGATCTGAAAGCATCAGCAATTGCAGGAACCGTAACTCACCACCTCTGTGAAGAGCCTCATCACCCTAAGGAAAATGTCAAAGAAGCTCACACCCAATATCCTCTGCAGTTTACTTCTTCAGTTTGTTGGCTGCCTCTCCAGTCCCAATGGAACGTAAACTCTCCGAGGGGAGGCATTTGATCTATCCTGGTCCTTGCTATGTCCCCAGGTCAATGGCCAGATAAGCAACAAATCCATGACTCTGCAAATCTCCCCTACCACAGTATATTAAAATTTCATGTTTCCGTGCAGTTTTGCCATTGTTGTTTCGTTTTGGTTTTGGCAGGGTTTTTGTTGCTGTTGTTTGCTTTGTTTTGTTTTTTGCTGAACAGTAAATTTTTTGGAGCTTGGAGGTAGAACTTACGAATTTTTTTATTTTTAGACCCTAATACCTTACGTAGTGCCTCTAGCATAGTTGGCGTCTGATAAATGTTTATCCTATTAAATTGAAGTTTAAACAAACATTTTTCAGTAAAGAGAGAACCTTTACATTTCTTCGGATCCATAGATCTCATTAACATTGTGATCCTGTCTCTTCGCTGTGAGGCCTTCAGCAGGTTATGGAACTTTCCCGAACCTCACTAACCCCGTTTGTAAAATGAAATAGATTCCCTACCTCGTAGATTTCTACAAAAAAAATAAATGCCACAATCTGAAAAGTGCTTAGCACGGTGTCTGCCACAGAGGGCCACCCGAGAGCTTCCGGCTGTCTCATTTCCATTGTTTTGATAATGGAGATAATAAAGAACACTCATAGATAATGAATAACAGAAAAATCTGGAGAGGGCATCCCCCCAAGAGACGGGTGTTCACCAAATGTTTAGGAAATACTCCAGAGCATGAGGGATAATCAGGAGAGGGAAGCTCTTCTGCAGTGGGAAGTTTTAGCAGCAGGCTCCGGTCAGCGGGGCCAGAGAAGCTTCCACCGTTGCATAATCAGTGATCAAATAGGGCAGCCCTTTCATCTCCCTTTGCCGGCAAACCTTCCGGAGAGAGTCGAGTTTCCCATCTACTTAACACACCCATCAAGGAGTCCAGCCTAAAAAGATGTATATGCATGCGTCTCTGTCTCCTGGGTTGTCAAATACAACCGGACTGAAAATTCATAACTCCAGTTTTTGTTCAATGACCCTTTTTCAGATGAATCTGACCACCTTCTTTGTGCCTTTCGCCCTGAGAAGTTCTGGCAGGGTGTGTTTTTCCTTTGCACTTAAAATTGAAAGCTCCCAAAGCCGAAGATGGATCATGTTTGTCTCCTTCCCTGGTGGAACCGATAGCCAGGACGCCAGCCAGACCCTGGAGAACGGTATCTGCTCTATAAATGTTTGTGGAATAAAATTTTTGGATCCACTTACTGATATTTAATCCTACACTAATCTGCAGAATAATCTTAGGATATAAATTATGCCAAGGAATTAAGGCAGGAAAATATCGACGAGAACTGTGTTACGTGAAGTTGTGTAATATATGAGCGTAGCTGTTCCCGTGGTCCCCATCCGGGACACTGCCTTCTGGCCTGCTGGTTTTGGGCGCTCAGAGCTGAGCAACAGATATTTGGGGGAGGTGGTGCTCCTTGGTGAGGAGTTAGACTAGTTTTAAGAAAGTGAGGCCCTTTCATCTCTGGTCTTTGCCCAATGCGTAAATTCTCTGAAGGTTTTCCAAGGTATTCACAGGAGCACCATGACTATCAAACACTTTCCAATGCACAGATTTGGTTCATTCATTCATTCATTCATTTTGAGAGAGCGAGAGAGTGTGTGAGCGTGGGGGGAGGGGCAGAGGGAGAGGAAGAAAGAGATTCTCAAGCAGGCTCCGTGCCCAGCACAGAGCCTGACATGGGGCTCGATCTCATGACCCTGAGATCATGACCTGAGCTGAAACTGAGACGGATGCTTAACTGACTGAGCCACCCAGGGGCCACAGATTTCGGATCTTTTACAGTTTCTGTGAGAATCAGAATGAAGCTTGAAAATAGGAAAACAAATATATAGATATATATATAGATATATATATAGATATATATGTATAGATATATATTTTTTTTGTTACTTAAAAACAGGAATGAGGAGAACAACATACCTGAACAGAAGTCATCAGAGTATCTGTCATAGACAGCCCTACAGTCCCTCTCGTCACACTCACAGGTGTCCCCGTGAATATCTCCCCAGTCTCCGGTTGGGTCAACATCATGGCAAGAACATTCACCACACACACAAGTCCCTAGATGAGAAAAAAAATTTTATAGGGTTTTAATGAAGAAAAATCATGGAAGAAGCATCTGACATATTGCTTTTTAAAATCTTTTGCTTACTGTGTACATGGAAAATATATATATTGGAGAAAAATTCTACCAAGGAAAAACACCATCTAAAGTGGACAGTAGAGATTCTTTAATAAACAAAAGTAAGTATGTGTGTCTATAATTGTGTGGGGTTGTGGGATGTGTCATTAGCACGGTGCTGGTTTCTCTCTAGAATCCTCGTCCTCAAGAAATTTGCCATCTATTTGACAAAAAGAAAGCTAATGGAAGACTGTAGGGTCATGCACCAAAATGTAAAAGGTGCATGCTGAATATATCTGAATGCTTAAAATGTATTTTAAAATATCTGTATCTGTATTTTAAAAAATAAATACATGTGGCTCTCCTAATCGTATAATTGATGCAAGAGCAGGGGATGAGGACGGATATGTGCTAAAGAGGGCCCAGCGTGAAACTGAATAAGCCATTTGGTCAATGCAGGACATGCATTCTTCCCCGATGAGCTGTGTCTGCCACAGAAGGTTTGGGGCCTTGGAGATAGGCTGACAAGGAAGGGGAGGTAGGTTTGTGCAGGGATTGCTGTCTCTCTCCTGGCCCAGAAGCAATGATGGGGAAGAGTGCTAGGGGAGACAGGGCCGATACCTTCCGGGGGAAAAAAAAAGACTCATGGTAGTGTTTCCCTGACTTGCTTTCAGGAACCCCTGAGTCTCACTGCTAACCAGCCTGGTTCAGACATGCTGCTTTCCGTTCTGCCCTTGGCGGATCTCCAAATTGGACGGCTCACTGGCAAAGGGCGGCGGGAGGTGAGACTGCAGAGAGGGGGCGAGACATGTGTGTTTCTTAAGGACCTCTGTCTCTCAGAGCCCACCTGCTGCAGAACCCGGCCCTGTTTCACGGCCCAAACATTTCCACTTTTCCTCTCGCTCCTTGCAACACCTGGCTGCTTACTTCCCACAGGAACGCAGCATAGACTGCATACGCTGACAGCATGACAGTGACCACTGACCCTACCGTATTACTAAACAAGGACTCAGGCAGCAGCACATTCTTACACAGTAAAGGAAAACATAATGTGAGTTAGTATGATCTACAGTCAGACCAACTGTGCATAAATTAAAAAGAGGACTTTTCTTTATGATTTTTGCTCCAAGTTCAGGCCTTTTGCTTTCCTTTCCCCCCCGTACAGAAATGTGGTCCATTTTACTCTTCCATGTCAATGTTTTATGCCAATTTTTCAAAAGATAGAATCGGTGATGTGTTAAGGTTTTCCGTGTAAGCATGATCTATTAAGAAGCACCATTCATTTATAGAAATGAAAAAAAAATAGAATTTTCCAACTTTCTAGATTTTTATAATTTTATAGAAGGAAAAATGGTCACTTATTTATATCATCAGGTCAGCAAGGAACAGTCCCACATGGTCCTCTTTTACTTACAGTACAGCTAACACGGGAAAAAATGAGAAGTATTTTCAAGGGTTTTTAAAAAGTGTTGAAAACTGATTTGATTGGATAGCAGCAGTTAACTCAGGTTAAATTACATTTTAGCAATATTAATCCATTCTTCAAATTCATGTCGGAGGGCAGCCTAAATTGTCTATGGCTACTTGTCACGTACTTTTTATATCCATATCATTTTTATTACTGCAGATAAAAGTGAAGCGAGTCCAGATCGATTCTGAATGACAACCAAGCCTTCGATTTACTCATAATTAAGACAAGAGAGTTTCTTGAATGCTCTCTAGATAATTAGATGCTCGTGCTGGATATGGTTCTGTTAGTCAAGAGACATTTAGCAGAAGTATCTACAAGAATTGCCTTTTAGCTGCCCTGTGCTATTTCTGGATGGCCACCAAAGAAATTACAGTCCCTACGTTAACTATTGGTTCAGTGAAGCTTAAAGAACGATAGCAACTTTCTTATCCTTCTGCTTTTTTACTCAATACAAAATAAGAAAGAGAAGATTGTCGGTATAGTAAATGTGGACTTACAGCAAAGTCAAACACCGTAAAAGACAACTTCCTCCCATACTGAAGGAAATCCAGAGAAAAGGAGTGTTGACAATTAAAAGCTTCCCCCCGCCCATCTGTAGTAACGTGAATGAATGACACACCTCTGTTACTGCAGATTTTGCCATCTGGAGACGTGCATCTTCGCTTGCTCTCCCAGGGGGTGATATCACACTGGAATTCACATTTATCTCCATGCCAACCAGACCCGCAGTAACAGTTTCCACAGTAACACTTTCCATGGCCTTTACCCAAAATGAATTTTACAGAGTGAGGAAACAAAGCAACTTTTAAAAGCAAAATTAACTTTCTACCTCTTCATGATCATTTTTGTCTTTTGAAATAAAATATACCTGCTCGACAGTCCTTGCTTAAAATAATCAAGTTATATATTTGCTCCCAAACACCATACTTCCGCATATATCTATGTAATCATACACACAAAGTAAGCCCAAGTGTCCTCTAACTTGTCCTAGCCAGGTAGCTGATTAGAAGGAAAGAAGTATAAAGAAATGACATAAAAGACTGTGAAATGTGAAAGCCTGTCTACCACCTTCCGATCTCAAAGGTACGGCATCAAAGTCAAATGTATGTAAGCATCCATTCCGAGGGCATTTCCGGAATTAGTCATCCAAGTATTTCATTTGAAATCAACCACTGAGAAACCAGGGGTACATATTTACTTGGATGCACAGTATTAATGACCGAACCACTTCTTAAACCAGGGGAAATATTTCATCTTTCCATTCAGGTGTGTCCCACAGTCTGTAGTGCTCTACCAAGAGGAAAAGAGCTTTTCCGTTAAATCAGTGTTTAGTCCTCCTTTAGGCCAATAAAATATCATGGACTGTTGGCCTCCCAATCAAATCACCCTCCTATTTGTCAAGGGGACAGACATGATAGGGAGGGACGCCCCATCATTTTGTGTTCCAAAGCCACCACATCCTTCCGGCTCCTGCCTCTAATTAAACTTTACCCTGCTCATTTGTACCTACTTCCAAGCAACCCCTAATGAACGGTCATATCCTCACGTCCCGCACCCCTATCAAGCAGTTCTTCTGGCTCCGAGCGGGTGGCAAGTCTATGTACCTCAAGTCACTTCTCCAGTTATGCCACCCTAGCCACCCAGCCCTGAACGTGTGTTTGTTCTGGTGAAGGTGGTGAACATGACGGTTAGGCTGGATTTCACTGAGTCTCTTTTTCCTGTGTCATCAGAATTTATGTTTTATCAGAGTCTATAGCTAAAGGCTTCGTTCTTCCCTCTCTCTTCCCCTGCAGCCATAATCCCAGAGGGCCTGTGGGAAACTGACCGTGAGGCTATTTTTCTTTCTAAACACTATGGCATTTCTGGCTCGTGGCAGGAGTAGTCAATAGGGCCTATGGAACTCACACTAGAAGGGGGAAATACGATAGAAGATTCTGGTCTCTTATGCTAGTCTCAGCCACGAGATGAAGAACAGCAGACATATATCAGAGAGACAAAGGGAGAGAGAGAGAGAGAGAGCTATATAAGAAAGAGGAAGGGGCCTAAGCATACGATGCCACGTTTTCTCTCTAAATGAGCTGTGATTTGGATTTCCATGGAAAACCTCTTATTAACCTAACAGTCAATGATCATTTCTACAACAATTTTAATTTGTTCACGTAGGCAAATGTAAGGGCTATCAAATGGATTTCACCAGTGATAAAATATAAAAGCTATACATTTTATTTATGAACTCAAAAACATCTCTCCTGTACCCACACAAAATATCACATCCCAGGGCTGTCTCCTCAGGAACTTACACTGGAAAACAGCAAGATAACTGTGTACCAAAAGCTTTTCTAGAAGTAGGCTGGGTTTTTTTCTTTTTTTTTTTTTTTAACACTTGATTAACTTCTTAAACTAGAATTTACTTCCTCTGTAATTTTAGGAAATTTATGTAAGGTGCTACGTACGTAAGCATTACCATGACATTAACAAATAATCCCAAATCTACATTCTTCACACCTAAATTCTTTGTATATTTATAAAACTCAGAATTGAATTAGGGTTTTACTAAAAAATCACTGAGATACAGGTGAATAAGGAAAGAAGAATCATGTAAAACTACATTTGCATGTAGATATGAAAAATTAAGCAGATATCCTCACAACCCAAATGAAAATATTGTTAACAAGCCACATGTGGATAATTGAGATAAAATACAAGTTTAGGACAATACACATTGCACACAATAAATATCCTTCTCTGCTTTGTGTAAACTGATGGAATGAGAAAATCTCCTCTGAAAATTGTTCCACTGATGGGCTGTAGAATCACCTCTCAACAGACGGGTTTCATGCAAATGACATGTAGAAAGATCTACAATCCCAGCCCAAGTCACCCTCTGAGGGTACTGGTGTCTGTGGTCAGAGACTTTGCACCATGAAATTGCTTAAGCCTCAAACAAATGGAAATGGTTAGTGGCAAGGCTGAGAGTCAAACAGTTCTTATGGTGTTGCTTCAAGTTAAATGTTTATATTTACATATGCAAATAGACTTCCCTTGTGCATTAGAACACCTTGGCCCCAAGCTTGTCCGCTGCCTCTTTTTTGGTCCAACATAATTGGAAATGAAACATCAGGAGGATAGATACATAATACTTGTAGGTGGATTTACCTAACTCTCCTAATTATTTTGGATTGAGACCATTAACAGAATTGTCTGAGCAGAATCTAGCTGAGGTCACTGCCTTGAAAAATGTAACTTCTTGTGTTTGTCTGTTTTATCTCTGTGGGTTGTACAGCAAGGAAACCAGAGGCAACCAAGCAGACCCAAAATAAGAGAAGAGTATCTGGATGACTGCAAGAACTGAAGCTACAATTTGTTTCTGTAAACAGAGGGACAGCTTGTCCTGTTAGCGACACTTGCCCTATAGCTCTCTAGCTCCTCCTGCCCCATTTGTCCCTGATCCTTCCAGGGCAAATTCTCTTCTGAAATCACCCACTCTGCATGCAGAACAGGATTCCATGCTTTGGAATCTTGTCGGAGATACATGAAATAAACAATTGCTTATTAATGGAGAGAGGAGGCCAGAGGTAACCAGGCTGAAAGGTTTACATTTACGTAAACTGAAGGGATTAAACTGAAGGGATTGTCTTGGCTGTCTACTTTCCTCTCCTGTGCTAGCCACGGGTGCAAATATAAACCCTGGGAACAGGCTTGCAGATAGGTAAGCTGAAGAGAAGGACACCCTGGGCGATGAGGAGGGGCCCTTCTTATGGAGCTCCAAACTCCAGGGCACTGAATCAACTCTCCAGGGGCAGGGTCAAGGGCATAGTCTTTGGTGTCACACAGGCAAGAGTTTAAATTCCACCACGATAGCCGATAGCCGCAATGACCCTGGGTGCATTACCCAACGAATGTGAAGAACTTATTGCTGTGCTTGGCACTAGGAAGTGTGGCATATGCAATAACTACTTCAACAGAAAAATGGATTGAGGAATGGTGTTAGAAATACCCTGGAAACATAGGAAAGCGCATGAAAAATGTTATTTAAGTATTTGGTGGGGAGGGACAGATTCTAGGCTAGTAATCCTTTTGGGCTCCAATGTCTCCAATAGAACATGAAACTATTTAAAGACTTATGATTTAGAAAGGGAAACAGAATGAAATTAACACATGCAATTGAGAGACGGGGGAGAAAAGAGACAAGTAAAAGTGGCTTCGGGAAGCAGGGAAGATGAAGTACCGATAGGATCGCTCTGGAACGACACAGTTGGTCTGTTGCCATAATGATCTGGCACTCCCCAGGGAACAGTCTGATTTTTTCATTTAAAAAGTACTAGTTTACCCTGAATGCTTCACATGAGGTGTTCTCCAAATAAACATTCCACTTAAATGAGTAAACTTAGTGCAAGAACGTGTAGAGAGACAAAAGTACAATAAAACAGGTGAACAATCACGTACTTTTACTAATTTCTACACAGTTAGTGTACCGACCTCCACATATTTCTTCTGTTTCATCGTCTATGCATTCTCTGTCGTCACACTCACAAAATTTACCATACACGAGGCTGTTTCCATCTGGATTATCACACTTACACCTGCCACAGTGACATGTACCTAAACCATTAAAAAAACAAAGCAACAAATATTTGTTAAATGCATATAAATGATCATTGATGATGTTTAATCTATCTCTTTCAGAAACAGAGAAAATTCAAATCAATTTAATATTTCAATGATGTAATTCTGTGGGTAGGATGAGATAGATAATGACATTCTTTCTTGATGATTATAGTATAGCAATTATGTTTTATGGCACATAGCTATTATGATTGACCTCTAATCGTTTCATGAATGTAAATATGACCTTCCCAAGTGTAGAGCTACTTTATACATGGCCATCCAATCAATGCATGAATGACTATCTTGTGATTACACCTGGGTCTGAAGTGAAATAAAGCAGAAAATTCTAAGCTTTGTGAGGAAAGTAGCCTTGCTTATCTTACTCACCAGTATTTATTCAATGCTCTGCACAATATTTGAGCATACTATTTATATAATGAATATTTGTGGAATTTATTATCAAATGCATAAATGAAAAACTTAGAATCTCCTAATAATTTCACCTCCACTGTGTTAAACTGATCCACACATCCTTATGACAATGGGACCAGAGCAGGTTTTCTCAGGTATAGCATCCTGGGACCCATACCTCACCAAAACCTCAGGGTGGCTCACAGTGACACAGAGGCACTGGAGTCATCTGGTATACCACATGCCATAGACTCTGCCAACTTTGAGGATTTGACTACAACCCCTGAGAGTGATTTCACTGACAGTAAAACAGCACTCAAATGATATTGAGAAGTAGAATGTCCATTTAAGGAACTCCCTTTTTAAGGCTTATTTTTCCATTTTTAATTGATCATCATAACAACCACCAGATATGAACTGAGACTTTACCACTCACCAGATACCATACTTGACTGTGGAAACACAACGGGAGATCAAGTCAGCCATAATCCTCCTCTCAGAGTTTTATATGAGAAAACGAAAGTGATAAAATAAATGGAGAAGTGCAAAGTGTTGCAGAAGAGCTTAGCAGGGGATTTAACTGAGACCTGGTAGTCAGAGAGTCCCTGGGGAAGTAGCTCCTAAACGAGGCACAGAGAGCAAAGTAAAAATAATAGGCAAGAGAAGTGAGATGGTGGGGAGGCCCACTTCCTGCAAGAGACAACAGCAAAGGCTCTGTGGTAAAAGAGGAAATAAGAAGAAAAAGTCCAAGATGGCTGGAACATAGAAAATGATGTGGAAAGTGGAACGAAATGAATGAGGCATGTGGAGGAGCAGTTTAGTGAAGTCTTACAGGTCATGTTGAATATTTCCAACTTTAATCCAAGAATAATGAGAAGCCGTAGAAATACTTTCAGCCAGGGAGTCATGCGATCAAGTATGCATTTTTACCAGATTACGCTAGTTGTCATATGCAGAATGAAGTGATATGGGGCGCAGTGGATATGAGAATAGCTTATTACATTTGTCGGCAGGAAAGAAGATAGAGGCTGACTAGGGTGATGGCAGTGAGTTAGAAAGAAGTGAAGATGCTCAGGGGTGTTTTCAGGAGAAAGAACAGATGACTCAGGGACTGCGTACGAGTGCTGAAGGATCAGGAGGAACCGAGGATATAATATTGACGTTTGAACTGAGCTACTGAATATTGGCAATTCTGTATGTGATGGACCAGAAAGGGAATGGATTTAGGACTAAGGTGGATTTGTAGCCAAATCCAAGTTTAATAACCAGTAGCTATACATTTTTGAAGTCATTTATTCATCTCTAACTCTCAAATTGCTTCTCTGCAAGTAATATCTACCTCATAGAGCTGCTACAAGAGCCCAGTGGTAAATATATCACCCAGCCATCTTTTTGAAAACACTCTTTGTTCAGTTATGTCATAGGTTTTCAGAAAACTTCGGGTTCTTCATCTTCTCCCATGAAGACACTGAGTATAGAAGTCATGTTCCCAAACATTTCCTCTAGACTCTCTGTATATTGATAGACCCACAACGTCCTGTCTTCATACCCTCTGCATGACTCTGTAACCCAGGTCATTCCCAATTAGCTATTATCTTTAAAGAGTTGGTTTTTTTTTTCCACAGTCACATAGAAATGGTGATTTTGCAGAATTTGAACTAATTATTCCTTCCTTGAGAATACTCATAGGAATTTTACTTTTATTAAATTTCCTTTTCTTGTGTGTTTTTTCCTGAAAACTCTTTTAATTTATAAAAGCTCACTTCAAATTGAATGCTATAATTCATGGTACTGCCTCATCTTGCTTTTTCTCTAATTATCACCCATCTTTTTCATTTTCATATTTATTCATGCTGTCTTTCAACCATCCACATATCCATTCATTAAATTTTCTTGTTGCCTATTATACTGTTGGCAAAGTACCACGTGCTATAGGAGATACTAAGATGAATAAAATTAAAACTAAGTAAATCACAGACTAGGAAGAAAAAGCTTAGATGATCAATAATTTTTACACATACATATGAGACCAGATGACGTAAAGGCATTTGCAACGGATCTGTGACAAATGCTACATAGAAAGTATAAACCTCAGTCTGGCTGTGTAAAGGAGGAAAAGCACAGTAAAGGAGCAAGTTCTTGAGTTGGCACTTGGTGTATGGATAGAATTTCAACAGGTGGAGATGGAGAAAAGGCTTGCAATGTTGAGGAAGGAGCCTCAGCTAAGGGATGAAGATGTGGAATTAAAGAATAGTGCAGAGTCTGGCTTGAGCTTGGAGAAAAGGGTCAGTTGAAGGCAGAGCATAGAGGATCATGAATATTGGCTAAGGACTTCAGAACTTACCTGTTGGAATACCAGGAGCCTCTCATGGTTTGGAAGGGAGGGGTAACATGATCAGGGCAAAGAACACAGGAGCTGTTTTCAGGAAAGATGGGAACAGCCTCTACCTTTGAATTCTACAACTTCTCATTGACACCCTGACAGGCAGGCTCACATCCGAACCATTTCTGGCTAATGTGGGACATTTACAACAGCACAGCGACTTCCTGTCTCACCCACCAAGTAGAATTCACAGCTGAGGCTCCAGGATACGGCAGATGGAAGCCCAGGCAAAAGTGACAGACTCCTGTGTTCATGTTATGTCATACTGCTTCTCTTTCTTAGTTGCCAGTGAGCTCAGTCTCTAGGACTGGTCTTCTGCTTTATGTTAATTATTTTTGCTCTGACTTTTCATTCTGACTAACAAAGTGATCTCTCTCTAGGGAGACTTCCCTGTCTTGAACACCACCCACACTCCTCTGCAACGGCACCGGAGCCCCACTTTGCTCTGCAGGCTGTGCCTTGCCTTCTGCACCCCTCTAGAGTCAGCTTCTGGAACTTCTTTCGTTCCCAGCTCCATCTCATCCTGCCCTCCAGTATTATGTCCCAGGGCAACTTCCTCCTCTTCCCCGTCTCCCCCAAGCCACTTCTAGGAAACCACATCGTGATATAAAGGGGGGAACGATTAGTAGAAAGCACTCAGAGCCTAATGTAGTTTCGGGGGAGTGCTCCAGAATTAGGCTGGTAGAAATAGACATTAAGAGAAGCCATGTGAGAACGAGATTGCTAAAGTCAACTTGAAAGGCTTCCATACTGGGTAGAGAGTAACACAGAAAGATGAAGTGTAACACTGAGTATGAATTTACCTTTTGGTGCAGCAATTTCATGTCTAGTAATTTATCCTGAAGATACACTCCCCAAAATATGAAAATAAATATGTACCAGTTCATTCTCTGCATTAATATTTGTAATTTCAAAATGTGGGAAAGTGCCCAACCATAGGAGACTGAATGAATAAATTATATCACCTGTACAGAACTGAGTCTTATGCATCTGAAAAAAAAAATGAGCAAGATTTCTATGTACGGATATGAAGTGAATTCCAGGAGATGCTGAGGGGCAAAGGCAGAGCGCAAAAGCACATATAGCATGCTACCGTTTGTGTAGGGAACAAATGAAAAAAAACAAAAAAAAATAATAACACATACATCTATCTATCTGCCTTTATAAAAAATAAACACATACACAGATAAAGCAGAATGCCATAAGGTGGGTTACCTATCAGGTATGAGGAAAGCAGGAGGGGAGGTTTAGGAAGAGAACGATGATTTGCTAAGTATGCATTTTTATATAGTTTTGACTTCTGGAAGCATGCTAATGTTCTACATATTGCAAAATAAAATCAGTAAGGATGGAAAGGAGGAAAAAAGTCTAAAACTGGAAGCAATCTGAAGCAAATAAGCTCAATTGTATTTCAAACGAGTACAATAGCTACACTAAAGGGAGACAAAAAGAAAGAAATCCAAATAACTTATGAACACAGCAATTAACTAAGTATTCCAATCTTAAGCATGGCTGGGGTGGGGTGAGATGGGGGAGGAGGTCAGTTGCAAACAAATTCCAAAATGTTTTGGTAGACTTGTTTTGTATAGTGGTATGCATGAAGCAATTCTAAAAACAATTTTAGATGTAGTATAGGATTGAGCAAGTGAGTAAATATATCCGTGATATTGGGAGCCAGAGTTCTCACCATGAAAACATGGTGGGGGAAAATATGGAAGGGGAAAAACAGGAGATAACCTTGTGGGGGTGGATTGGAGTTGGTATATTGGTGTGAATTCATGATTTCTAAAATATGTCCGTGTATGTATGTGCATGTACATGTATATATATGTTCATGCATGTTTACTAGCCTGTTTATAGAAAGGGCCAAGAAGCAACTTCATCCTAGTAAAAATACACATCCCTAGTGCACACAATTTCTATTCTAATACCATTCTTCACTTAAAGGAATCAAGGCTCTTTAGAGAAATGTTTGATTCCAAAGCTATGGCAAATCAGGTACAATACAAGTCTGGAATATTCTGTTATCCAAGGAAAGAAAGAATTGCTGAAACAAAATAAAATAAAACAATGGAGGTATGTCACAAGGACTGAAAAGCTAGCTTGAAGGGGCTCCAACAGCCTCATCTGGGACAATCTCAGCACCAGAGTAATTAAGTGCAGTAATGAATAATAAAGCATTGACATAATAGGAACTGTGATCCTGGACTGACAAATCACAAAGTAAATGAAATATCTAATAACTGGTAGATGAGAGAAGACTCTTATTTGGGGTAGAATGTTGAGTACCAACTAGTAAAGAGGGAGGGAATGCTGGAGTTTGGAAATCATCATTTTTCAATCACTAGTAAGCACTGAATCATGTGGAAGTCATCAATGGATGGTAAATCAGGGGTAACTTTGATGAGGATGTGATGTCTTATAATTTCTAAGTTTTTCTCAATAGACTGCTCATTTGTTACAAGGGCAAAATCAGTAATTACAGAGCTGAGACATCAGACAACACCTTGACCATGTGATCAAAATTAACCTCACCAGTGAGAGCAGATGGATATAATGGACTTCCAGATGACACATCCCGAGAACACAAAATCATCTATCTGGCGATTCAGCTAAGAACGTATAACATGAATCTAATCATGAGGACACATCAATAAAGCCAAAACGAGTAACATTCTAATAAAAAAAAAAAAAAAAGGTTGGGGACAATTTTCTTCAAAATTTTCAATGCTATAACACCACAGTCTGTGGAAATGGTCCAGATTAAAGGAGGCTAACAAGAGATGACAGCTAAATATAACTTTGCCCCAGACTGGATCCTACGGAGGCAGGGAAATGCTGTAAAGGACATTGTTTTATCAACGAATGAAACTGGAATATGGGTGGTAGATTACATAAAAGTATTGTACCAATGTTTAAAAAAACAGAGGCTCAGATATCTTAAAACTGTGTTTAATATTTTATCAAATATGTTTCATCATCTCCTGAAATGATTCTGTAAATTTCTCCTTTAAGGTATGTTAATGTAGCAAATCACGTGTTTTTTTTTGTTGTTGTTGTTTTTTTTTAAGATTTTATTATTTGACAGCTAGCTAGAGAGGGAACACAAGCAGGGGGAGTGGGAGAGGAAGAAGCAGGCTCATAGCAGAGGAGCCTGATGTGGGGCTCGAACCCATAACGCCAGGATCACGCCCTGAGCCGAAGGCAGACGCTTAACCGCTGTGCCACCCAGGCGCCCCTGTTTTTTTTTTTTTTTACCTAATGTTGACACGTTTGGATTCCTAAACTAACCCCCATTTGCTTATAACGTATTATTAAAAAGAAAAAAAATGAGATTCGCTTTGAAAAAAAAACAATAGATAAATAAAGCCAAAAATAAAGAACAAAGAAACAAAACATAATTCAAGTTTTATTACTGAAAGAAGTTTGGAAAGCTTGACATTTTCAAAACAATGAGGCTATATGGTAAGCATGCACACGTGTGTGTGTGTGTGTGTGTGTGTGTGTGTGTGTGTGTGCGTGTGTGTAGGGGGTGGGTGTTAGGAACTGGAGGTAGAAAAATCCTACAGAGAAGACAGAAAAGACTAAGGTGCTGGAGAGAAGGAAGAAGATCAGTGAACACAGAAAGTAACCTGACTGTTAAGACCATTTGTCATGGTGTCTGACCCATCCACTCATACCTTGCTTTGGATATGGCCTTGATTCCTACTAGCAAAACATGCTGACTGCACTTAATTTACACAGAGCAATTCAGTGCAATCAAATACTGTGGAAAGGTGCTAGCTCTGAACCTAGAAGAACTCTACCTACAATGGGAGCTCTACCTACAATGGGAGCTGCAGGAGGGAATATAGTCACTCTTGTAGTCAAATACTTGCCTTGAACATGCAAAATAATGGCTCACACCCACAGCTTTCCAAAAGAATTACTGGGAGAACTTTAAAAACCCATTGCAACCCAGACCACACCCACCAAAACAACTCAATCAAAGCTTCTAGCTTTGGGCAGGAGCATTCTCAAGATCAACCAGCCTTAAGAAAAAACGGACTTTGGAGGCTGCATGTGCCCAAATATGAAAAGAATATTTAATTATAGTAACACCAGCTAAGCATTAATGAAACCAAAACCAGTTGCTTTGTTTTATATGATCTGGGTAATTTATTTTAACAGCTTTCCTATAAATTCCTAAAAAATATTTTTAAATGACTCCTATGAGATGTAAAAATATTTTTGCCAAACATAAAATCGTGATGTCACCATATTTTCCCACGAATTTCACATTCAGTGCATCTAAAGCTTCTATCAAATTAAAAAGGTTTGGTTCTATTTGATGCTAAGGTATAAATTCAAAGCACCCTCCATCTGTAATAGAAAATAATTAAGTCATCTTATATAAATCCTTTTTAAAAGATTTAATCCAGAATTCAAAATCATGGTTCACAATTTGCATAAAATGTTGTTGGGGTGTTGTTTCCCGTGAATATCCTGCTTGAAGAAGGCATTTGGAACAGCTGGAGAGCATCAAACTTGCCAGTCTCAGCAAGATGACATTTTTCCCCTATTGATTTATCTGCATTTCATTTCAAAAAAATAAGCTCAAAAGCAGTCTCTCTCAGAGGTTCCACATTTCTCAACGCCTACCTATTTCCATAAAAAACCAAAATGTGATTATTGAAGAATTTTCATAGGATAGATTTCTTACCTGCATTAGAGCAGATGACATCTTGAGAATTCTTGCACATCTGGTTACTCTTTTTCTTCGTCAGGTCACAGTGAGTTGGGTACTGGCACGCGTCCCCAAACCAACCTTCCTGACATTTGCACTTGCCACAGTCACACTTACCATGGCCTGAGAATGTAACAACATCCAGTTAGACCCGAATTTTTTTCCAAAGAAACCCATTATTGTAACTGAAAGTCTTGAGGATGACGTTGGCTCAGGAATGAGCTCTAATAAATTCAAACACATATACATTACAGGGGCTGAGGGGTAATGCTACTGTAGACAGTATAACGTAGTATGTGGATCTTATTTCAATAACCAAAGTTGGTAAGTCATTCTAAAACCATTAATTAATTTGTAAAGACACTAGGATAGATAATAAACCAGAAGTTTAATTATACACTTGGTCAGAAAATTTAGCACTAAAAAAAAGATCCACCTAGCACCTCCACATTTTTTTTTAAAGATTTTTTAATTTATTTATTCGACAGAGATAGAGACAGCCAGCAAGAGAGGTAACACAAGCAGGGGAGTGGGAAAGGAAGAAGCAGGCTCAGTGCGGAAGAGCCTGATGTGGGGCTCAATCCCATAACGCCGGGATCACGCCCTGAGCCGAAGGCAGACACTTAACCGCTGTGCCACCCAGGCGCCCCCTAGCACCTCCACATTTAAGACACAAAAGCTCAATAAAAATTATTTCCATTTAACTGCATTTTATAACACATAAAACCACCAACTCTGAGTAACCATTCTTATGTGAAACTCCACTAAACCAAACATTGGCTTAGATTTATTGGAATTTAGGATGTAATAAAGTTTAATGGATATATTGAATACCATTTTGGAATATGACTGACACAAAAAATAATTACATATTTTGTTTCTTAATGAGAAAATTTGGTCCAAGAATCAAAAGGATAAGAGCCATAATCATCTACCTCGACAGAAATTTCTCAACTTTTAATGTTCTCAAATCAACACTGTGCTGTTTTTATTGTTGTGATAATTAACTTTATTAAGTCCTGGTTGATGAATCCTTCCAATGTCTTTATTGACTACACACTAGTCCTACCAAAGTACAATACAATGTACAAAACTTTGCTCTTGTCTTGAAGTAACTTAAAAAGTTCAAAGTTGAGGTCAATGTACAAAGAAGATGGTGTTATCTTCAGCCCGACCCTGTGTTAAGTTGAGCAATATGTCTCTTATAGAAATAAGAAGGGAGAGACTCTCTGAACTTCCTTGACCTTTAACTGAGCTTGGAAAGGTGAGCAGAGTTTGAATGGGCTGCAGGGAGAGTATTCTTATATTACTCAAAATATTAATGCCATGTCCCAATGCCTGAAGTTCATCGACCACAGAATGGAATCATTGATCTAGTGCCAACAGTCATTCAGCATGGCAGCCAAAATCTACATGATGAGGTCCAGATGGCTGGTCAGAATGAATGGCTCAGAGGTGTCCCATTTGGGCATGTTCAGCAGAGCCTGACTCTATGATTGGTTGTGACTTTAAAACTCTGAATGTTGCCCAGTCCATGTAAATATTTCTATTCCTGTTGCATTTTTCAAATTAAGTATTCTATTTTGCAAACAAAACCTTGCATGCACCCTAATTGTAATTCATTTTATCCAGTGCACATTACTGTCAAATTGATTGTCTCGTTTTGCATTCTTGTCTGGCCCTACATGATACTGTCAATCTCGGCCAACTTGGTATCATTTACAAGCATAAGTGATCTCTCCTGCCAACCATCCAGTTTATTTATAAAAGTATTAAGCCACATCCTCGAAGTAGCTAAGTCTCTTTTTGCAAAGAGGTATCTTGGTAACTATACTCTTTGATAATACTAGCATATCAGGTTGAACCACAGGGATCATCCCTATTATTAGTTTAATATCAGCTATTTATTATGGTCCATCCCAATAAAATGTGGCTTCATATCCACAGCAAAGAAAGTAGAAACGATTTAGAAGATAACGAAATGTAGTAGTAATGATTTGCTGAATCTAGAATAAAAGAACACTCAACACTTCTTTTATATTGGATGGCACATCTCAGAACCGGACTGAAGGTATATATAACAGAAATGGGTAATGGTGGGTAGGCCAAAGGTTGCAGATTTTTTACAGGGGGGCAAATTTTAGAAATAGGGTGAAAATAAAAAATATACAGATGATAGGGAGAGACTCCTTCACCTCAGACTGACCCAATGAAGCAATAATAGAAGTAATGTTCTAAGGTGCTCCCACCCCAAAGTTAGCTCATGGGGCCTAGGTTCAGAAACTCCTTCCATAAAAGGTTCTGTGGCAAAATAAACATGGGAACGAGAACCACTATCTTCTTCTAGTGGGTCATGATATAAATCAGCACACTGAAGCTTCTTCATGTCCTGTTGTAAAAAAGCTATTCGCTTTTGCTCAGAATATACAGTATTTCTTACTAGGGAGCCTCTTTCTGTCATAACCTATTTGAATTTCCTGAACTACACTTAGACTGTATTAGATAATGTGCTTTCAGCTTTTCATTTAGCAACTGATCAGTGTAGGACAAGGTCAGCTGCCTTTATATTGTTTCTAAACTTTATACCTAATAAAGTCCTCTTTGATTCACTTTTGCCCATTTAGTTAAGTGAATAGAAATCAACTTTTTTACTGTCAAGAATTATCAAGTAATACTCTGTACAGCCTAATTTGGAGGTAGATATAAATATTTTTTAAGATAGAAAATAATCTTCAGACTATTTTTACTCTTTCCCTACAGTTAGTAATTTCTTGAGCAGAGCGCAGGGAATTAAGATGCTACATTATTGTACCTACATTACATAGCTCATCTCCATTGCAGTGTCACAAATATGGCTTCCAAAAACATTCCATTTTCCAAAAATAATTTGCCTGTTGGGAATAGACGGTCCAAGAGAAACAAAGTGAAACTCCTGAATCATGAGGCCCAGAAGAGGGCTGTGATGCCCAAGGCTGAAGCGTGGTCTTTGCTGGCTACATGAAATGCCAACCAGCAAAGCAGTCACCATTCCTGCCTGTCACAGTTCACCTCTCCGGTTCTGTTTCTTCTCCAGAGAACTCAATTTCCACACTTAAAAAATGCGGTCTTAAAATGAACAATCCAACATACTTGGCAATAAATCTGTTGCCCTTCAAATAAATTCCCAAGGAGTCAGGAGAAAACACACACACAAAACAAGAATGTCAGAAAAATGCCAAAACAACTCCTACTAAAGTAATAAGGAAGAAAAAGTAAATGGCTATTGTTGCTTCCAGGATTGTCAGTGGTGTAGCCAGTCTAGAGAGTAAAATCCAGTAGTTAGTCTTCTGTTCAAGGAAGAATGTGGAGACCTGGCGGCTTTCCCCAGGGCTTCTCAGAGGTGAGCTAAGCCTTGCCTTCATCTCCACTGATAAAGGAGAGCATCCCAACAAAGACAGAATAAACTCGGTGTTGAGATTCCTTAATGCCATCAACAGCTCCGCTATTGCTTCCAGATCCCTTTTACCTTAGGAATGCAAAAGCACTTATTACTGCAGAGGCAGTGGTGATGAATTTATTAGTGCACAAAGGAGAAGATGCTGCTTTTTATTTTTAAATTAAAACAAACCCTAAACAAATGGAAATGCTTGACCAGTATTGAAGAACTTTTTTAAAAAGCCAATTAGCCATTTGTACATACTAACGAAAAATAATTGTACTTTTCTTTTCCAAATAAGAAAAAAACTAATAAAGATGAGGGGACAGCACCAAACTCTCCTCCAAGTCTACTGATATTCTGGGTAAAAATAAACTGCCAAAACTAATATGCCCATCAGATTAGCTATACATCTTTGGTTTTAAGTCTTAAAAAGGTAAAAAAATAGTTAGATAATAGATGTATAAGATGAATGGATAAAGAAAATGTGGTATATACATACAATGAAATGTTAGTCACCAGAAAGAAGGAAATCCTGCTGTTTGGGACAATAAGGATGGCTCTTGAGGGCATTATAAAGCAGAAAGGGAAAGACAAACACTGTAGGATCTCACTTATATGTAGATATCTAACAAAATAAAACAAAAAAACAAAACAAACAAAAACAGCAACTAAACAAACAAACAAACCCAAGCACAAAAAAAAAGAGATCTGGTTTGTGGTTTCCAGAGGCAGGTAATGTACCACACTAGGACTGCAGTTGACACTGCTGTATGGTATATGTGAAACTTATTAAGAGAATGAATCCTGAGAGTTCTCACCACAAGGAAGAAAAACATTGCTTTTGTACCTATATGCGTTGATGGACGTTAACTAAACTTAACATGGTCATCATTTCCCAACGGATGTTAAGTCAAGCCATCGTACAGCAAATTTACAAGGTGCTGCATGTCAATTAAATCACAACAAAACTGGAAAAATCCTGATTATTAATTATTATTTCATGAATACTACTGGCAATAATTTTATCACTTATGTTTTAATATTTAGATATTAAAAAATGATTCTGGGTGCCAAATAAGCTAGGGGTAAAGCATTCTAGAGCCTCATGGTAACCTTGAAACATATTTTAATTCGAACACTCAGTTGGTCCTGCAAATCTATTTGCCGTGGTCAAATATGTAAATTACCGTGACTTGCATTGTGTCCTATTTTCCAGTGCATTCAAACAAGCTCACTTAATAAGAGACACACTCAAGTTTTCTCCTATTCTTTCTGAGCCACTGTAAATTCCCCCACCCTCTCTAGGTATAAAGAAACAAAAGAATTAGCTATGCCGCACCTAGAATTCTAAGAAAAGTTTGTGAAAGGATCCCTTATCTACTATTACAATTATTTCACAATTAGCAATAGAAACCTGACCATTTTTAAGACAGGGCACCAGTCCTTGGCTTGGTTCTCAGGCTAACAAAAAATGACTTCTCAGATATTTCTCCTTCCCATTCCTGAGAACATTATGATGTCAACAATGGAAGAATTCTGTGTAGAAGAGAGCTTTGCCCTAGAAAATAAAAGGTCTGGGCTCTAATCCTGCCTGGACACTAATCAGCCATGTGACCTTGATCAGGAAAATAGAAGAGAAGAAAGGAACACCAGTAATTATTGCCTTCTAGGTACCATGATAAGTACTTTATACAGGCTAGTCTGTTTTATTTCTAGAAGGAGCCAGTGAGATAGATTTCTGTTTCCCAGTTTTACAAATAAGAGGACTAAAGGGTAATTAGCTTGCTCAAGGTCACATAGTTATAAGCTGAAAAGCTGTGTTTTTTCCATTACAGCCATTATCTGTTTAGTTGCAATGCAACAGACTTGAAAGGACCCTTTCTGTTCTAGGAAAGGTGGTGTTAGTAAAAGCCATGAATTGCTGGCTTGACAGCACTGATCTACTTTTTGCTGTTTCCTTTTGGAATTCACATGCCCCGAATTGGATTATTGATAATCCCTGATGAAAAACTCTAACAGTAAAATTATCAGACTTTACTATTTAAAGTTAATGCTAAAGTTGGTAGATAAAAGAATTTAGGCCTCTAGTCACCTAATTTCTCTAGACCTCCATTGCTCAGCAGCAGAACTAAGAGATTGGACTACATGATCCCCACATTCCTTTCATCTTAAAAAATCCATACTTTGGCTGGAATTATTTTCTTTTCCTCATAACAAAGCAAAGTAGTTTCTTCAAATAGGGCACTTGGTAGATTAAAACAAATCTTGTTTGCTACTGAAAACAATCATGACACAGAATTCTGTCATTCAAAGCACCCATTAAGCTATTGTAGATTATCCTGATATGTGTATTTTTAGTGTGAATTTGGGTTAAATACTGATACAATTGGAAGATTTAAAATGAGAATTCTGGTAACTTGAGACTGAGGGATGAAAGCTATATGCTGAGCCAGTGTGCGGTGCAGAAAAGAGCTATGAAAAGATCTCCAGGAAGGGGTCTGTCCTCTGCCCCCTTCACTGGGGGTGATGTATGGGAGAGAGAGACAGAGTGGAGATCCCACTGCACATTCCTGGTAAAGCCTTGTACATTTTCTCTAGACCAACTTGGAACGGGTTCAGCAGAACAGAAATATCTGTGAAAGCCGCAAGTACCTAACACAGGCCACCAATTGTCCTGCTCACCCAGCATGGTGCGGGACGGCAATCACAGTTTTTTGAAGAAGGAAGGTGACCTGTACTGAGGCGTGTATTTAGGCTCATGTCCTGTTCTGTGGTTTTTGTAATTCCATCTACCCATTTTTACCACAAAAACTGCCAACTAGAGATCAAACGGAAAGCACAGATGTAGTAAATGGCAGATGGGATAGAAGCCAGCAACCACAGAGCAGGACATGAGCAGGAATAAGGAGGCAGAGGCAGTGCCTTGTGGGCCGTGAGCAGTTGACCCCCAAAGACCCTCTGTCTCCACTGACCTTGTCGTTTTCACTCCAGGGAAAACCCCAAATGACTGAGCACACCCAGAATCGAATTAAATAGGTTTTTATCATCGGTAGCATGGGAGCTATTACAGGTTGAATAGTGTCTCCCCCACCCCAAATTCGCACCCTAGAGAGCCTCAGAATATGATCTTATTTGAACATAAAGTCATTGTAGATATAATTAATTAAGATGCTCTCAAACTGGAGTAGGGTGGGTCCTTAATATGACTAATGTCCTTATAAAAATGGGAAATCTGGACACAGAAAACACCACATGAATATGACGACAGAGATCGAGACTGGAATAAGGTTTCTACAAGCTACAGATCACCAAAGATTGCCAGCAAACCTCCAGAAGGAAAGGGATAAAACAGATTCCCCTTCAGAACATAACCCTGCGGATACCTTGATCTGAGACTTTGAGCCCCCAGAACAGGGGGACAACAATGCCTGTAGTTAAACCATCCTGTTTGTGGTACTTGGTTATGGCAGCCCCAACAAAGGGATACAGGGGCTCAAGGCATTGTTTAGAAGAATTACAGAAAAATAAAGGTTTCTCATTTTACATGTCTGAGTTTATTGTTTGAAAAAGTAATTGCCACCCTCTGATCTATTCAGCACATTTTAATCCATATGCTTCAGAGATGACTCCATAAATAATGGCCGAGGTTTACCTGAATGTTCTACCTACTGCACCCAGGACCATCCTAAAGGTTACAGAAGAAGGCAAAAAGCTCTGAACGGAAGTATATATTGCTCTTTGCTAACTTATGTCTAAAGTCGATAGGAAAAAAAACAGTAGAAATCCCCCATGTAATGAAACACACGGCTCAGGCAATCACTGAGAAACAGGCCAAATGACTCTTCACGGCTTATCTCTCTAGTCATTCTACTTAAAATTCCTCCATTCCTCAAACCCTGTTTTCTAGAAAATAAAACCACTTCCTTCACCTGAAAAGAATGCCACACGTCTCCCGTTAGCTCTACTGCATTAGTAAATTCCTGCGGGCTGTGCAAATCCTCCCCCAAACAAAGCTTCCAAACTACGGCCAAGAAGTAGACTTTATAAAAAGTCTGAACTTTTATAAAGTGTTTTTGTAAAGTCTACTTTTTATAAAATCTGTTTTTTAATAAAGAACTCCTTTATTGCTCCTTAAATAAATCTGTGCCAGGGCTCAGTCAGAGATTATCTATGATCACCTCATAATCTCCAAACGTTATGATCAAGTAATTCTTTGGAATGTTATTTTCTCCTCAACCAACTAAAATGGAGCAGATGGCAACAATTTATTTTTTTATTTCCTTCTCAGTTCAAAAATTAACAAACATTTATATGTTCAGTTAACTTTACTGTAAATCCGCTAATTGCAACGATTTCCTTTTCTATTAACTCAGTAACTCCCCAGGGTACCTCTGTTCTAAGCTGTTATAAAGTAGGTAGTTAATAAAAGTTGTTGACAATTTGGCTGACTTGATTAGAAAAAAATGAAATCGTTCTCTTGCAAGCAGGTAAAAGGACACATTAAATCATGCATTTTCTACAATATAAAGATCAGTCACCAGGAAAATATATATCAGTAGTTGGCATGGAGACTAAATTGAACTCATTACTATTTATTTTTAAAACTCTTCAGTAACTCATGAAGTATTTTATAAAGTTTGAAAAACAATTCATAGACAAGGTAAGAAATACTTAAAAATGCGTTGTCACTTTAGATTTCCTTAAAAAAAAAAACTTTAAAAACCTAGATCAGTAGACAAAAAGTAAATTGGGAATAAAGCCGTAGGGTAAGCAATTTTTTTTTTTTAAGGATATAATACTCTGTCATTCTGTTGGGATATCCCTCTCTCATTTTTAAGGAGTAAAAACTGGACAAAGCTCATTTGACACGGAGAGCTCTTCTAGAAACCATGGATATTGGTAGAGGAGAGGCAAACTGTACTGAGGTGTGCATTTAGGTGATCAAAAGGAAAGGAAAGGTTGCTGTAACAGCCAGTTCACTCAGTTGTTTTGAAACCATTTAAAGCCAAGCCATCTAGGGAAGCAGAAAAGAGTGTGACAACAGTGGTGGCCATTGTTCCAACGAAAAGGAATTATCTTCAGGTGAAGATATGATTAAATTCAAAGCTGACCCACCCCAGTCCAGACTGCCCTCCCTGTTCTTGACTCATGAGCCATGTCATTCCCCATTCTGAAAATCTACTTTATATAATTATTATAAAATTATAATTCATGGTAGATATTATAATTATTATAATTCATGGTAGATAAGCTTCACCTATCGTTAAATTTACAAAGTATCCTATTTTTAATCATTCTAGATGATGTATCTTGTCTTCCTTTTGGCATTGGCATACAGATATTTACTTTGGAAAATAGCTTTACCAAGGTATAATGTAATGCATAATAACAAACATATATTAAACTCCTAAGTGACAAATGACTTCAATTTATATTATCTTATTTGATCATCAAAATGGCATGAAAAAATAGAAAACAAATTTACCATCCTCACTTATAGAAGGGGAAATTCTTGGTTAATGTCTTTAAACGATTCCTCCAAATTCTTAACAAGCTCTCAAGGCTCCCACTTAGCTTGGGTACCCTCAACTTCAGGAGCAAGAATGAAATTCCCAGACTTCCTGTCCTCCTTCCATCTCACCCTCATCCACTTTGCCTCCTCTCTAGCCCCGGAGGCCACATCAAGGTCCATTCCTTTTTAAGAAGCCTTGATTTCTTTGCCTTCTGGTTCTTTGGAGGCCTCCTTCCTTTCCCCATTTTATTTCAACGTCAGGTTCATTAATACCTTCCCTTTATAACATAAAATTGAACAAGTGTCTCCTTTACACAATGTAATCAATACTGCCTCTATTAAACACATGTCCCTAATTTTAATCTCTATTCCAGTCCATTCTCCCTTTCCTATTCCAATCTCCAAAAAGATAGTTTTCTCTCCCAGTCTCACTTTTTCGCACCTGCAGATTTCAATACCACATTCTACAGACATTTTTCTACCTGAGATGACTACTAAGCTTTTTTATTCCTTAAGTCAATTGATATTTAAGTCTTTATCTTGGGCTCCTGGTTGGCGCAGTCGTTGAGCGTCTGCCTTCCGCTCAGGGCGTGATCCCGGCGTTTCCAGATCGAGTCCCGCATCAGGCTCCTCCTCTGGGAGCCTGCTTCTTCCTCTCCCACTCCCCTGCTCTGTTCCCTCTCTCGCTGGCTGTCTCTCTGTCATATAAATAAATAAAATCTTTAAAAAAAAAAAATGTCTTTATCTTATCTGTTGCTTCTCTATCCTTTGACATCTTCTTTTTCCCCCACCCTCTTCCTTGTCCTTCCCTGTGCCCTCGTCCACCTCCATCATGCCTAAAGATATAGCATTAGTAAAATCCATATTCCCCAATGCATCTGACAAAAGATAAAGCAAATAAAAGGAATAAAAAACACTGTTGCATTTATTCTGAAGAGAGTTAATTAAACCTGATAGTTTTTACATTACTGAATCATACTAAATTTTAAGCAGGCTTGAAATATGTTTTATTGTTTTGTTTTGATTTTTTCCCTGTGATCCAGGGAGCAGTTGGAAAACAAGAGGAAGGCTCATAAGGAATATTAGAGAAAATTGAAAAGGAATTATAAGCCATATTTCTTTTGCATATCCAAATATCCAAGATTGAAGAAAAATAATGTAAAGTTGAATCTGCTACATACATACTACCAGTTTTCTTAAAATTAGCATTATAACATTTACATTGTTCTGAGTCTTAATTATTTTTACACGTAAAATGTATCTTGGAGAACTTCTGTTAAGAACCTTGAAGTGGGGCTGAGATTTGATTTTACCCTATTTGAAACTAATAAATTAGCCTGCTACAGTTTTACATATTCTGGAGACATGAAACTCAAGGGTCAGAGTCAAAAGAACTTTATTACTCACATTAATAGCAGTAACTGAAATATCAATTTGAGTCACTTATCAAACCCCAGTTCTGACAGAACAACACAACAAGGGCCAAATGATGCTTGCACATGCAGTGGGTTGTGTTACATGAGAGGAAGACCAGAGACAGGGATCCTGACTCTTTTATAAGGGGCAGTAAGCATACTTGAGCTTGCCCCAGAAGGAGACATTATTTGATTATACTAGGCTATAAATAAAGTTCTCTTTGCTTCAGAAGGAGACAACAAGTCTATCTTCTAAGGCTGCTCTCTGTATAAATACCCAAGGAAAGATATTTTGGAATAAAAGCAATCAGTGCCTCTGTTAATAAAAAGTACAGAATTAGAAGAGATGAATGGAGAATTATCTCCCAACAGCTATTGATATTAATATCTTAGCCCATATGTACCTATTTACTCTTTCTAACAGGTACATAACATTCCTCTGTATATAGCCACAATAATTTAGCTATCCTTTATTGGTGTGCATTCAGCTGGTTTTCATCACTTACCACTATAAACAATGTTGTCATAAGTATTCTTCCTTACACATGTATCTTTTTGCAAAAGTATGAATAGATCCATAGGATAAATTATTAAGTGGAGTTTATGGATAAAAGACTATTGCATATCATTGAAATTTTAATGGATATAGACAAATTTGTTTCTAAAACTATATTAAATACATTCCCACTAACAATGTGTGAGGATACGCTTGCCAACACATAACACAGAATGTTATCAAATAACCTTTGTCAATCTGAGCATTAAAAATTATGGTGGATATTTGTGTTGGCATCTGTCAACTATGGATGAGTTCAATATCTTTTCATTGGTTTATAGATCATTTTTGTTTTATAAACAAAATCAATTTATTTTGGAGAGAGGAACTAATTACATTAAATATAAAGATTAATTTAGGATAAATTCACAGATATACTCTAATGTGTAACGTAAAATGGAATGCCAATTTCAACTAATTGACTACTATATTTCTCTTACTACTTTTCAGAATAATTTTTCAGATGGTTATTTTGTCTTGTTTTGTTTTAAACATATAAGATCTGAATCAAATTAATGATAGTAAAGTAAAAATAACTTTTTTTCTTTTCTTTAGTTATTTTTTTCATCTAGACTTTAAAATTTATGTGCATGGAGATTATTTTGTTTTACACTATCAGATCCTTTTGTATATATCTAAAGAAACGTTAAAGGGAAAACTTATCTCCTTCAGATATATTTAATACCAAATGAACAAAAAAGAACACAAATTAAGCTTTTACTTAAAAAAAGAAGTCATAAAATAACAATTCTTAGGAAAGAATAAGGAAGGACCCATTACCGGTGAAAGTAGAAATTAATAAATTAAAAAATAGTCACACAAACAAGTGAGCTAATTAATAGCTAGTGAAAAGGCAAAACCATTAGCTATCATGATAAATATATAAATATGGAAGACAGATATTCACAAAATAAAGAAAAAGGAAAAATTAGCAACAAATTCCGAGAAAAGTAAATCACTGAGTACATAAAAGATACATAAGTAGATAGGTTATATATATGCAAAATTCTGACAGTATTAGCTTTGGTAGTCTGAGGTTTTGGGTTATTTTCCTTTTTTTGCAAAGTTTTCAAAAGAGACTTTTAAAATTCACAATCAATAAGGTCTTGTTTTGTGTTTTATTTGATCTAGATTGATTTTTATTTTTAAAATTTCAGATAACTACTGACTCTATAATATTATTTCAGAATTAATTTTCTTCTAAATTTTTATACTATTTTTCTTCTTCACTTGCTGGCACCTTCAGTAAAATACTGAGTAGAACTACATTGTGAACACCTCATCTCATTCCTGACAGTGAACAATTTTCTATTTCTTTCTTAATCAGATTAATAAACTATATGTTTCTAGAAATTGATAGATTCAGCTAAATTTGCAATCTTGCTGGAAAATCATTGTTCACTATATTTTTAAACTACACTAATTCTGTAGTTAATAAATGCATTCTCATTCATAACATATTTCTTTTTTATTTTTGTTTCTTTGTTTTTCTGTTATGTTTGTTGTTTTCCATTTTGTTTCTTTTGCTATTAGTTTGCTTGTTTGTTTGTTGTTTTTCCTTGATTAAGTGTTCAATAAGATTGTCTACTTTTCAAAAACTCAATACTGGACTTTATTCTGTCTACTATTTTTGTTTTCAATTTTATTAACTTTTTCTTTTACTTTTTTGAGTTTATTGTTCTTTTTCTTACTTTGATTTTAGGCACTTAAAATGTTTAGTCTGTTTCTATTGCTTCCATTTTTGCTATGTGAACTGTTTTGTTATGCAATATCATAAATACAAGAGCATTTAAGACCTACATATAGTTCAACATCTACCAATGAAATAAAAGCCTTTGTACCCACCACCCAGATAGTGAAGAATAGGATCACAGTGAGTACTGAACCCCTTATACTCTACACAACTTCACCAACTACCTTGAATTTTGTTTGATTTCCTTGCTTTTCTTTATTTTTTTAAAGATTATATTTATTTACCTGACAGAGAGAGAGGGAGAGCAAGAGCACAGAGGGAGAGTGAGAGGGAGCCAGCAGACTCCCCTCTGAGTAGAGAGTCCAATGCAGGGCTCAATCCCAGGACCCTGAGATCGTGACCTGAGCCGAAGGCAGATGCTTAACCGACTGAGCCACCCAGGCACCCCTCCTTGCTTCTCTTTATAATTTTATTGCATTTGTATGCATGCATAAACAATGGTTGACTTCAAATATCTTCTAATTTTTATAAAAGAATCATACCATTTCAACTGTCATTCAATATTATAGGTAATTTTATAACATAACTTTTTACTCAATGTAATATTTATAAGAGTTATCCATTTTGTCACATGTAGCTGTATTTAACTCAATTTCATTTAATATATCTCACTGCATGACTTTTTTAAAATTATGCTTTCATATCCTGTTGGACTTTGGGTTTGTTTCCAGTGGTTGTCAATACCAATAATGTGACTATAAGCAGATGAAATATTTGAAATTTTTAACAGCTAGGAATAATCTATCAGGACACAGGCAAACCCAGAAGGTCCCTGCTAGCCTCTGCTTTAACTCTTAGTTGTTGGATAACAGACAGATCCCAGATCATAGAGAGATTCCAGGGGAAGCCCTACAAGGGACAAAAAGGTAGAGGATCTTAAGAAACTTGGGGCCACATCTTTTCACCAACTGCTGGAGAAATATTTCAATATTAACAATGATTATAATCTAATCAGCACAGACCAGCTGAATATCACCCAGGCTGTAAACATTCTTGAGCATACTGCAGAATTCCCCTGCTTTGATTTATTTTTCTCTACTCTATCACATAACTAGAATGTTGGCTCAATCAGAACCAAGAAAGTTTTATCTTCCTCACTACTGTATCTATTGTGCCTAGAAGAGGTGCTTATTAAAGATTCTTATCTACTCCTTAACAGAAATTTTTTTCTCTGGTAGCTTCTCCAAGAAATGCCATGAGTATGTATTCTCCCACTTCTTGCCTGTTTGAAAGTATCTGTCTTGTATACATACCTGAACAATGTTTGTTACATCAATGTCCCTGAACAATTTGATTTTTGTTTACTTGTTTGTATTCAGCCTGGTCCTTCCCCAGGATTCTTTATCTTTCAACTCAGTAACTTTACCACATTATATTTTACTGCAGGCTGATCTGCATTTTTTTTCTAGGACATGTTGTTCCCTTACTACAGATTAAAGTGCACACCCATAGTTTCAACAATGTACTCCTGAATTATATTGTTGAAAAGTATCCTATTCCATGTTTTTTCTCTTCCATAGGTACACAGATTATGGTTATGCTGGGTCTCCTTTTACCTTCTTCATATAACATTCTCTCTCTAATCACTGGTATAACAGTTGGTTTTATTTTTCATTGTTTTCTTAATTTTCTTTGTTCCTGATTGGCCTGAGGAGTGTCTATACTTTTTTTTCTCCACGTTCCTTCCTGTGAGTTTTTCTTCCTCCTATATCCCCCCCAATACACACACCATCAGTTCATTTACTTTTTCAGATGCAGCAGGGCAGGAAGCTTAAAGTCACAAACTCCATACTGCTGGTGTACAAATTCCCACTCAATGACTATTGTGTGAATTTGAGCAAGTTATTTAATCTTTCTGTATATCTCAGAATATTCAGCTGTAAAATGGAACAAAAACAACATTTGCATTACAGGGCATTTATACGGAGTAAATCAGATGACAACTGTAAAGTGCTGGAGACAGTGCCTGTTGCATAATAAAACACTATATAAGCAATCGTCAAATCCTTAAAAAAATTGTTTTATTGTAATTTTATCCTTGAGTACTTGCATCTCTCCTTTGACCTCTTGTTGCCTAAAAGCAATAGATCCATTAGCTGCTTATAAAGAAGTCTTTCTTTTTAATTTTGTAACATGAACAACTGTTCGTATTTGTTATCAGCTCCATAGTACGATAATCCTTCAGGTGTTGATTTATTATCTATTTTGTTTGTTATGTTCATGTTCTGTATTTATTTCTTGTATTTTTTTCACAGTTCACATGCTAATTTCTTAATTATTATCCATCACTGAAGAAGAGAGATTTTTCCTAGAATAATTATTTGTGAAAGGAAATGCAGAAAGGAACCAGATAAGTAAACTTTTCTATAAATACTGTATGACACATATGTGTAAATATTTTATTATTAATTTCTAAAGCTAAATTTGATGAACCAAATGTTACATGAATACATAAGTCGAATAGATATGGCCATAACGTTTTCTGTCAACTTTTGTTTCTGCCAACAATTTTAAGTCAGTGATTCCTGCCTTGCACTGTGTATGCTTTTCTTCTGCTTGAAAAGCTCCCCAACTTGCAACTGGGAAAGGAACAGCTTCCAGGCTCCCACTATACCATGTGCATATCTATTACTTCACTGACCCATAATTATCTCCTTACATGGTTCTCTTCCCACTAAACAATTACCTTCTTTAGGATCAGGACTCTGTCTGTCATCTTAATTTTATATCCTTAGTTCCCATCCAATTTTCTGGCATATAGTAACTGACCCTACAAAATGCTTGATAAATACATAAATGGTGAAGGCTGCATAAAATTACTGTTCAGGTTCACACCACTTGTAAATACTAAAAGTAGAATATGAATCCAGTTTTTCCTCTACAAATCATGTAACTATAACTTTCCTCAGTTACATCAATATAAATTAAAGAACTCGAGTATAGGTCAAAAACCTGTTTCACATACTTGAAAGCATAATTATCCTTCAAATAACTCTTGCAAATGACCCTTATTCATTCAAACACTGATAAAATTATGGTATATGGTTTGCGTACATATTAATAATACACTTTGATTCATATGAGATTTTAAGCATGGTTCAAATATATTTTCTATTTCTGTAACCAAAGTTTGGCATGGAATTAATAAACCCTCATGAAAGTATTGCATAATTCTTTTTTGATTAAGCTGCAACTCGCCAACTATAGATAATTATGACTAAAACTCAACTGCTCTTCATGCAAACAATCTTATAGAATCTCTTATTTCTTTTTCACAGGAAGATATAGAGTACATTTAGAGCCCATTTTAAGGTAAAATGCCTGTAATTGATTACACTAATTTAACAGTTTGTGATCCATAGGATGATTTTAATTCTCTCATGAAGGAGAGGAAGATTACGATTTTACATGAAAAATATGTATGTTTTATAAAATCAATAGTTTTGTCTAACTAGAATCATGGAATCAACCTTAAATCTAGGAAATTCAGTGAGATTTTCATACTACTGCATGTTGAATGAAATAAATTGCCCAGTTGTCAAAATTTATACTTCCATTTCAACTTAATTTTTGCCAAAGTCACACCATGGCAACCACATCCCCAAATTGCCACATATTGTTAGTCCTGATGGCTGAACTCAAAGCTTTTCTTTGAAATGTTATACATCTCTAAAGACTAAGTTATATATAAAATTATTTTAATCTAATATAGTTCTATCCCTTAAGATATATATTCTATTTTAAATATTGCCTAAATTAACTTGACCAAAATTTGATTTAGTTCTTGTTGTTCTCAAATAAAGAGATAGAATAGCCTGGAAAGCCAATCTCTGACTTCCAAGATGTGCTTTCCAGCAATCTGAGCTGATATAATTTTTCTGTAGTCAGGGCTGCTTGGTCAATATGACTAGAACACTGTGAATGTCACATATTTCAGGAGACTGATCATGGACTGCAACAAGGGGATACCACTTTAACATTGTCACCTCTAAATGCTCACCATCCTAGTAATACTTGTAATCACCATCAGGGAGAAAAACACCCGATGTTAAAATAGGTTTAGGAAATAATGTGTTGAAAATGTAGATTATGTTCATCATGGACAAAAACATCCACATATGTTCATAGGTGATGGAGATAAGGAAAGGCTTATATATTAAAAGTTTAAGTGCCATTGGTTTCTTGAATATGCACAAATATCATTTGCCCCAAGCATTTTTCAGAGAACAATTATTAACAGAAGATTACAATAAGTTAATTTGGCCAGAAATCACCCTTTGTGTTTGAGATGATTTTCCTAATGAATGACCCTGTAGGACAATAATAGAGGGCTTGTATCAATTTATTTAGAAATGTACATGAAGCAGATAAGGTAAAAAAAAAAAAAAAACACGGTGAGAAAGGAGAACGTTAACTTTCCCTGAGTACCCTATTACATACCAGGCCCTATACTAGCTCCTTCCCATTCGTTAGCACTGTTAATTAATTTACAGCCTTATGAATTGAGAACAAGAACGCCAACGTGTAGGCTCAGGGAGATCAACTGGCTTTTCTCAAATCATACAATTTGATTCAAACCCAATATTCATGATCTTGAGTTTTCTACCAACCGCTCTCAACAATCACTCTCAATTTTACCTCTTTTTAACATAACTTTCTGGAATGCACATTACCTCCATGACCAGTTACTTTAAAATTATGTCTGTTTAGAAATTGTGTTATATAATCTTACCTTGATTGCTTTGCTAGAGAAAATGGATGTCGTTTTATGTATTTCCTTTTTTGAAAACTGTATGGTTCTAGAAGTTAAAAAAAAAATGCAACCTTGTACTAGTAGTAATCCTGACTTTGAGGAAAGAAGGGCAGTTAATATTGATCTTAGAGGAAATACAGCTTTATCTTCTGATTATTTGTTCAGGCAGAATCTTTTTAAATTTAGGATCACTAACCTTCCCCAGATATTCACATTTAAGAACAAGGTAATAAATTGAAGGCCAAACACAAAATCTGTATCAAGGAGCTACAATACAGAACTAACATGAAAAACATACTTTAGAAGCTCTATCCCAAAACAAAGTAAGCCTACTGTCAATGTCTGATTTATAGGTCCTAAGAGTCATACAAAATGATCCAGGTTGAACTTTTAGAAGCATGATTATGAAGAAAGGCTTTGAATTGGGAAATCTCACAAGGAAAATGTTTTTGTAATTCTCTCTACTTAAGTTTTGAAAGAACAAATTGTCTTTATTTATTTATTTATTTATTTA
>NC_048224.1:131169478-131260986 GCF_002007445.2 Ailuropoda melanoleuca | reverse complement strand
CTGGTGATGGGTAATAAGGAGGGCACGTATTGCATGGTGCACTGGGTGTTATACGCAACTAAGGAAGCATCAAACTTTGCATCGGAATCCGGGGATGTACTGTATGGTGACTAACATAATATAATAATAAAATAAAATAAATAAAAATAAAAAAAATTTAACAGAATTACTACATGAACAGCAAAAAAAAAAATACTGCTTCCAAAACAAGTTGTTTTTTTTTTTATTTTCTACTTCAAATTACCCTAGGTTACTTTAATTATATGTCTTCAAATAACCATGTAATAAAAATCGGACCTAATGTTAGGTGTTAGGACCTAATATTTCTAGACTTCCACTGATAACTATAATCATCCTTTTGATAGTGAAACACTATTATTTAGATTCATTACTTTGATCAATCTTTCCACTTTATTAAAACAGTGTTATAGAAAACAAAACATTTTGCAAGGTAACAGTTTGAAACTGTTTTGCATCAATATATTCTCACTTTATAACTTCATATTCAGGGAAGAATTTCATATGTTCAACTACTTTCTTTTCTTCTTTCTAATCTTAAGTGCCAGGGACTGAATAGGACTTTCTAAGGAGCAACACTATTTAGAAAATCTGCAACAGGGATGCTGTTTGTAATCTATGAAACTGACATTTAGATAGGAGGAAAGATTAATATGCAATTAGCATAAAATATACTGACACTGAATTCCAAAAATACACATTAGCATATACTTGGAATCTGTTAAAATATACCTAAGCATATATTAAGCAGAACAATTGTGAACTTGATGATTTTTAATTTGCCATGAATAAACACACTTGTCAGATAACATGAATATTTACTCTGTATGTTCCTAAAATAGAAATTAGCTTCTTAGATAAGTACAGAATTACTGCAAATGATTCTTTGTGCTTATTTATCGTTTGTTTTTAAAAATGCACTTAATGGTAGCCAAATCATTTTTCAAAGTTAACATCTCGTCAAATAAACAGCTTACTTCCAGAAGATAATTTGAAAAGATTAGTTATTTAAATAGAGGTGTATACCTTATTTTCAGATGTACACTTTGTCTTGAATCTTTGACAACAAATTTAAAAATATAAAACCTTCAAGAAAAGTCCAAATCACTAATGAAGTGCCTAAATTACTTAATAGATAAAGTACATTCTCAACAAACCTACAAAGTAAACGGGAATTGCAGACACCAACAATCCCTCTTTTTCAGTACACGTCACCCTTCTAATTCTGTGAAAGCCCACCCAATGAGCATGACTTCACACAGTAATATTGATGGCTAATTTTTATTCCTTTCAGTTTACTGCTTTAAAACAACACAGTGTCTGTTAACTAGACTTATTGTGGTGATAATTTTGCAATACATACATATAGCGAATCATTATGTTTCACACCTGAAATTGATATAATGTTGTATGTTAATTATGTCTCAATAAAATTTAAAAAGAACCATAGTATCTACCTAAAGAAAATAGGAGGACCTGGATATTTACTTAACAACTGAATAAGTGAATGAATAGTAATGATTATGGGAAGCTAACATTGAAAGTTGAAGCTATAAGAAGGACTTTTAGTCTAGTAGTGGACTAGCAGAAATATCAAGCCCTGAAATCTTACTATGTAAGCAATTATTTATGTTTCCTAAACTCTTTTAGTTACTTTTTAATTGTATGAATTAATATTGAAGATCTCTGATTTAAACAAACTAGTATAAGATTTTTTTAAATTAACAATTGAAGCTAAAAATACTGTTTGATATTTCAGTCGAATTTAATGACCTTGGCCATCATTTAAAGTTTATCCCATATGCCTCCAAAAGTTTTGAAAATCAACAGAATTTTCCTGTAATAGATCTTTCTAGAATGGATTGGGACTCCTCTAGTAGTTCCAATACTGCAAAAAAACAATATAAAGAACAAAAGAAAGAAAGAAGAACAAGAAATCTTCAGGGTGCTTTCAAACATCTGACTTCACTTATCTTCATCATTATTTTGACATGAGCCCAGGCACAATGAAACACCATCATATGTGTGTGCTTTGCCCTTCGAGAACTTGGAATAGATGATCAGTCAAAGAAGAGCTCACTGGAAACTACTGTTGATCACATACAACATGTTCCAGAAATGTGTTTTTAGGTCACAAGCCACCTTAATGTGTCAAAATCTCATCAGTATATTCCACAGACCCAAGCCTAACTTTCTGAAGAACTGCTCAACAGCATTCGTGAAATCATGCAGCTCATGAATATTCATGTATGCTGAGTTACAGACTAACTGACATTTAGAGAATAAATTAGATCCCATTCTTATGTTAAATTTTTTGTAAACTGAGACCCATATATGAAATTATCAAACATATACAATTTTATTTTATTTTTTTTTAAGATTTTATTCATTTATTTGACAGAGAGAGACAGCCAGCGAGAGAGGGAACACAAGCAGGGGGAGTGGGAGAGGAAGAAGCAGGCTCACAGCGGAGGAGCCTGATGTGGGGCTCGATCCCAGAACGCTGGGATCACGCCCTGAGCCGAAGGCAGACGCTTAACCTCTGTGCCACCCAGGCGCCCCCAAACATATACAATTTTAAATAAAATATTAAAAATACCAGGATATGAAATAAAAATATAGATTTCTATTATAAGGAAAAGCCCCTGGGAGTATACACCAGTATAAACAAATTATACCTTCAGTTCTGGTTTTGGAGGTCCTCCACCAAAAGGTAAGTTTCTGGAAGCAAGGAAATAGTGGCAAAACAATCTTAGGGGAGAACCTATCTAAATGAAACCTTGTGTGAAAACAAGGGGAAGAAAGACACCCTGATACATGGAATTCCATTATGCTTGGAACGTAATTCCAAAAAGCAGGGAGGTAATTACTAATATTGTTGAAATAACTCTTTAAGCAGTATAGGACCTACTAGTAGTCATTACTACATAATATTCTTAAAAAAAAATATAAATGCCATTTGATTCTCTAGCAATGCATTGTCTAAACATACAGTCATTAGATACCGTACTCTTTTCCTTTGAACCTCATTCAGTCATACTTCTACACTAGGACTTGTTCTAATCTAGTCTTAGTACAGCAATAAGACTTGTCCAACATAAGTAATTCTAAATTTAAATCTCACGATCTATCAATTTTCCTTCCTGTCATTTTGGTTGTCTGAGGTTCATTCTTTATCAGATTACTCAAGAAGTACTCCTGAGAACAAGTTTTTGCTCATATAGAACAGTTTGTGCCTTTCATATTGGAAAGTCATTTTCACTGGGTATAAAATTATTGGCTGACATGTTCTTTCCTTGATTACCTTAACTATATTACCTTATTCTCTTCTCGAATAAAACACAGTTGTCAAAATTCTGATAATAATCATATTTTCATTTTCTTACATCACTTTTTTTCCTAGATGCCCAAAGAATTTTCTTTGTCTTCAGTATTTCAGGAGTTTTATTAAAACATATCTTGGTCTTGGTTGATTTCAGTCAATAATCTCAGATATTTGGTATGTTCTTTCAATATATATTTTAAATCTTTTTCTTTCTTTTGCTCACTGCAGAAACTTTTCCTTGAATTACACTTTTCTGTCCCTTACTTTCATTTTCTTCTTTAGGGGTTCCTATTATCCATATTTCAGAACTTCTTTACCCTTCTTCAGTATTTATCACTTTTTCTCAAATTCTTTTTATCTCTTTCTTCATTTCTTTCTCATTTTCAAAATGTTCCTACTTTTCACCTCAGGTTTCTCTTAGGGCATTATCCATGTGTTTATTTGCTCCTGTGTTACTACTAGTTAAGTCTTCATTTCTGAAATATTGTTTTTTTCATTACTATTTTCCCCTGTGTCTTACACATAACCTCTGGGTTTCCTAATTCTGCTTTATGATGTTATCCTATGTCTTGTATTACTTTCTTAATGTCTTAGTCTTGAAATACAAAGTTACAATTTTGATCTCTTCCATTTGACCTGTTCTTAATTACATCTAGAGATGTTATTTGTCTCCTTATTCTCCTTTGTTCTATAATACCTTACTATGAGATTTGGCCTCAATTTTTATAGAAAATTACTTTTTCCATAACTTTTAAGTTCAGAATATCTTTGCTACCTTCAGAGATCCCTCTTCTGTTGTTTTCTTTTTTTTTTTTTTCAAGATTTGTATTTATTTATTTAACAGAGAGAGAGAGAGAGAGTGCATAAGCGAAGGGGGAGCAGCAGGCAGAGGGAGAAGCAGACTCTTCACTGAGCAGGGAGCCCAACATGGGACTCAATCCCAGGACTCTGGCATCATGACCCAAGCCAAAGGCAGATGTTTAACTGACTGAGCCACCCAGGTGCCCCTGTGGTTTACATTTTAAAAACTACTTAAGGGCACCTGGGTGCCTCAGTCAGTTAAGCATCTGACATTGGCTGGGGTCATGATCTCAGAGTCCTGGGATCAAGCTTTGTGTTAGGCTCCCTGCTCAGTGGGGAGTCAGCTTCTCCCTCTCCCTCTGCCCCTTCCCCCACTCATGCTCTCTCCCACAAATAAATAAATAAAATTTTTAAAAAAGTAAAAATAAAAACTAAAAAGTAAAAACTACTTAATGATATCAGAGAATGTTCATGGTATAAATTTAATATCTGAAAAAGAAACAATTTCTTTCTAAATAAACCATGGGTCAAATAAGAAACACAAAGAAATTGGAAATATTTGAAGTAAAATAATAATCACAAAACAAAATAAAATTCTAAATTCAATGATATAATAAGCATTTCCCTTAGGAAGCTAGGAAGAGTGAAAAGTAGAACAGAGAAATTAATAAATATAAGAGCTAAAATAAATGAAATAAAAAGCCAACCATAGGGAAAATCAATGAAACCAAAAGCTAGTTTTTTTGAACGATCAATGAAATTGATAAACAACATACACTGTTAAAAAAAAAAAANACAGAAGGGCACTATATTATTCTTAAAGGAAGTATTCAACAAGTGGATATGACAATTATTAATATATATGCCCCCAACAGGGGAGCAGCAAGATACACAAGCCAACTCTTAACCAAAATAAAGAGACATATAGATAAGAACACAGTAATAGTAGGGGACCTCAACACCCCACTATCAGAAATAGACAGAACACCCTGGCAAAAACTAAGCAAAGAATCAAAGGCTTTGAATGCCATACTCGACGAGTTGGACCTCATAGATATATATAGAACACTACACCCCAGAACCAAAGAATACTCATTCTATTCAAATGCCCATGGAACATTCTCAAGAATAGATCATGCTCTGGGACACAAAACAGGTCTCAGCCAATACCAAAAGATTGAAATTATCCCCTGCATATTCTCAGACCACAACGCTCTGAAATTGGAACTCAACCACAAGGAAAAACCTGGAAGAAACTCAAACACTTGGAGGCTAAGAACCATCCTGCTCAAGAATGACTCGATAAACCAGGAAATCAAAAAACAAATTAAACAATTTATGGAGACCAACGAGAATGAATACACAACGGTCCAAAACCTATGGGATACTGCAAAGGCAGTCCTAAGGGGGAAATACATAGCCATCCAAGCCTCACTCAAAAGAATAGAAAAATCTAAAATGCAGTTTCTATATTCTCACCTCAAGAAACTGGAACAGCAACAGAGGGACAGGCCTAACCCACTGACAAGGAAGGAGTTGACCAAGATTAGAGCAGAAATCAATGAATTAGAGACCAGAACCACAGTAGAGCAGATCAACAGGACTAGAAGCTGGTTCTTTGAGAGAATCCATAAAATTGATAGACCACTGGCAAAACTTGTCCAAAAACAAAGAGAAAGGACTGAGATTATTAAAATTATGACTGAAAAGGGAGAGGTCACGACCAGCACCATTGAAATTGCAAGGATTATTAGAAACTTTTATCAACAGCTATATGCCAAAAAACTAAACAATCTGGAAGAGATGGAGGCCTTCCTGGAAACCTATAAACTACCAAGACTGAAACAGGAAGAAATAGATTTCTTAAATAGGCCAATTAACTATGAAGAAATTGAGTCAGTGATAAACAACCTTCCAAATAATAAAACTCCAGGCCCAGACGGTTTTCCTGGGGAATTCTACCAAACATTCAAAGAAGAAATAATACCTATTCTCCTAAAGCTATTTCAAAAAATAGAAACAGAAGGAAAGCTACCAAACTCATTCTATGAGGCTAATATTACCTTGATCCCCAAACCAGGCAAAGACCCCCTCAAAAAGGAGAATTACAGACCGATTTCTCTAATGAATATGGATGCCAAAATCCTCAACAAGATCCTTGCTAATAGAATCCAACAGTACATTAAAAGGATTATCCATCATGACCAAGTGGGATTCATACCTGGGATGCAAGCATGGTTCAACACTCGCAAATCAATCAATGTGATACATCATATCAACAAGAAAAGACTCAAGAACCATATGATCCTCTCAATTGATGCAGAAAAAGCATTTGACAAAATACAGCATCCTTTCCTGATTAAAACCCTTCAGAGTGTAGGAATAGAGGGTACATTTCTCAATCTCATAAAAGCCATCTATGAAAAGCCTACTGCAAGCATTATTCTCAATGGGGAAAAGCTGGAAGCCTTTCCCTTAAGATCAGGAACACGACAAGGATGCCCACTCTCGCCACTATTATTCAACATAGTACTAGAAGTCCTTGCAACAGCAATCAGAAGACAAAAAGGGATCAAAGGTATCCAAATCGGCAAAGAAGAAGTCAAACTGTCTCTCTTTGCAGATGACATGATACTCTATATGGAAAACCCAAAGGAATCCACTCCCAAACTATTAGAAGTTATAGAACAATTCAGTAAGGTGGCAGGATACAAAATCAATGCCCAGAAATCAGTTGCATTTCTATACACGAATAACGAGACTGAAGAAAGAGAAATTAGGGAATCCATCCCATTTACAATAACACCAAAAACCATGCGTTACCTTGGAATTAACTTAACCAGAGACGTAAAGGACCTATATGCTAGAAACTATAGATCACTTTTGAAAGATATTGAGGAAGACATAAAAAGATGGAAAAATATTCCATGCTCATGGATTGGAAGAATTAACATAGTTAAAATGTCCATACTACCCAGAGCAATCTACACTTTCAATGCTATCCCGATCAAAATACCGAGGACATTTTTCAAAGAACTGGAACAAATAGTCCTTAAATTTGTATGGAACCAGAAAAGGCCCCGAATCTCCAAGGAACTGTTGAAAAGGAAAAACAAAGCTGGGGGCATCACAATGCCGGATTTCGAGCTGTACTACAAAGCTGTGATCACAAAGACAGCATGGTACTGGCACAAAAACAGACACATCGACCAATGGAACAGAATAGAGAACCCAGAAATGGACCCTCGGCTCTTTGGGCAACTAATCTTTGATAAAGCAGGAAAAAACATCCGGTGGAAAAAAGACAGTCTCTTCAATAAATGGTGCTGGGAAAATTGGACAGCTACATGCAAAAGAATGAAACTTGACCACTCTCTCACACCATACACAAAAATAAACTCCAAATGGATGAAAGACCTCAATGTGAGACAGGAATCCATCAAAATTCTAGAGGAGAACATAGGCAACAACTTCTATGACATCGGCCAGAGCAACCTTTTTCACGACACATCTCCAAAGGCAAGAGAAATAAAAGATAAAATGAACTTATGGGACTTTATCAGGATAAAGAGCTTCTGCACAGCCAAGGAAACAGTCAAAAAAACTAAGAGACAGCCCACGGAATGGGAGAATATATTTGCAAAGGACACCACAGATAAAGGACTGGTATCCAAGATCTACAAAGAACTTCTCAAACTCAATACACGAGAAACAAATAAACAAATCATAAAATGGGCAGAAGATATGAACAGACACTTTTCCAATGAAGACATACAAATGGCTAACAGACACATGAAAAAATGTTCAAAATCATTAGCCATCAGGGAAATTCAAATCAAAACCACACTGAGATACCACCTTACGCCAGTTAGAATGGCAAAGATAGACAAGGCAAGAAACAACAATTGTTGGAGAGGATGTGGAGAAAGGGGATCCCTCCTACATTGTTGGTGGGAATGCAAGTTGGTACAGCCACTCTGGAAAACAGTGTGGAGGTCCCTTAAAAAGTTAAAAATTGAACTACCCTATGACCCAGCCATTGCACTACTGGGTGTTTACCCCAAAGATACAGACGTAGTAAAGAGAAGGGCCATATGCACCCCAATGTTCATAGCTGCATTGTCCACAATAGCCAAATCATGGAAGGAGCCGAGATGCCCTTCAACAGATGACTGGATTAAGAAGCTGTGGTCCATATATACAATGGAATATTACTCAGCTATCAGAAAGAACGAATTCTCAACATTTGCTGCAACATGGACGGCACTGGAGGAGATAATGCTAAGTGAAATAAGTCAAGCAGAGAAAGACAATTATCATATGGTTTCTCTCATCTATGGAACATAAGAACTAGGATGATCGGTAGGGGAAGAAAGGGATAAAGAAAGGGGGGGCAATCAGAAGGGGGAATGAAACACGAGAGACTATGGACTATGAGAAGCAAACTGAAGACTTCAGAGGGGAGGGGGTGGGGGAATGGGATAGACTGGTGATGGGTAATAAGGAGGGCACGTATTGCATGGTGCACTGGGTGTTATACGCAACTAAGGAAGCATCAAACTTTGCATCGGAATCCGGGGATGTACTGTATGGTGACTAACATAATATAATAATAAAATAAAATAAATAAAAATAAAAAAAATTTAACAGAATTACTACATGAACAGCAAAAAAAAAAATACTGCTTCCAAAACAAGTTGTTTTTTTTTTTATTTTCTACTTCAAATTACCCTAGGTTACTTTAATTATATGTCTTCAAATAACCATGTAATAAAAATCGGACCTAATGTTAGGTGTTAGGACCTAATATTTCTAGACTTCCACTGATAACTATAATCATCCTTTTGATAGTGAAACACTATTATTTAGATTCATTACTTTGATCAATCTTTCCACTTTATTAAAACAGTGTTATAGAAAACAAAACATTTTGCAAGGTAACAGTTTGAAACTGTTTTGCATCAATATATTCTCACTTTATAACTTCATATTCAGGGAAGAATTTCATATGTTCAACTACTTTCTTTTCTTCTTTCTAATCTTAAGTGCCAGGGACTGAATAGGACTTTCTAAGGAGCAACACTATTTAGAAAATCTGCAACAGGGATGCTGTTTGTAATCTATGAAACTGACATTTAGAGAGGAGGAAAGATTAATATGCAATTAGCATAAAATATACTGACACTGAATTCCAAAAATATACATTAGCATATACTTGGAATCTGTTAAAATATACCTAAGCATATATTAAGCAGAACAATTGTGAACTTGATGATTTTTAATTTGCCATGAATAAACACACTTGTCAGATAACATGAATATTTACTCTGTATGTTCCTAAAATAGAAATTAGCTTCTTAGATAAGTACAGAATTACTGCAAATGATTCTTTGTGCTTATTTATCGTTTGTTTTTAAAAATGCACTTAATGGTAGCCAAATCATTTTTCAAAGTTAACATCTCGTCAAATAAACAGCTTACTTCCAGAAGATAATTTGAAAAGATTAGTTATTTAAATAGAGGTGTATACCTTATTTTCAGATGTACACTTTGTCTTGAATCTTTGACAACAAATTAAAAAATATAAAACCTTCAAGAAAAGTCCAAATCACTAATGAAGTGCCTAAATTACTTAATAGATAAAGTACATTCTCAACAAACCTACAAAGTAAACGGGAATTGCAGACACCAACAATCCCTCTTTTTCAGTACACGTCACCCTTCTAATTCTGTGAAAGCCCACCCAATGAGCATGACTTCACACAGTAATATTGATGGCTAATTTTTATTCCTTTCAGTTTACTGCTTTAAAACAACACAGTGTCTGTTAACTAGACTTATTGTGGTGATAATTTTGCAATACATACATATAGCGAATCATTATGTTTCACACCTGAAATTGATATAATGTTGTATGTTAATTATGTCTCAATAAAATTTAAAAAGAACCATAGTATCTACCTAAAGAAAATAGGAGGACCTGGATATTTACTTAACAACTGAATAAGTGAATGAATAGTAATGATTATGGGAAGCTAACATTGAAAGTTGAAGCTACAAGAAGGACTTTTAGTCTAGTAGTGGACTAGCAGAAATATCAAGCCCTGAAATCTTACTATGTAAGCAATTATTTATGTTTCCTAAACTCTTTTAGTTACTTTTTAATTGTATGAATTAATATTGAAGATCTCTGATTTAAACAAACTAGTATAAGATTTTTTTAAATTAACAATTGAAGCTAAAAATACTGTTTGATATTTCAGTCGAATTTAATGACCTTGGCCATCATTTAAAGTTTATCCCATATGCCTCCAAAAGTTTTGAAAATCAACAGAATTTTCCTGTAATAGATCTTTCTAGAATGGATTGGGACTCCTCTAGTAGTTCCAATACTACAAAAAAACAATATAAAGAACAAAAGAAAGAAAGAAGAACAAGAAATCTTCAGGGTGCTTTCAAACATCTGACTTCACTTATCTTCATCATTATTTTGACATGAGCCCAGGCACAATGAAACACCATCATATGTGTGTGCTTTGCCCTTCGAGAACTTTGAAATGTGTGTGCTTTGCCCTTCGAGAACTTGGAATAGATGATCAGTCAAAGAAGAGCTCACTGGAAACTACTGTTGATCACATACAACATGTTCCAGAAATGTGTTTTTAGGTCACAAGCCACCTTAATGTGTCAAAATCTCATCAGTATATTCCATAGACCCAAGCCTAACTTTCTGAAGAACTGCTCAACAGCATTCGTGAAATCATGCAGCTCATGAATATTCATGTATGCTGAGTTACAGACTAACTGACATTTAGAGAATAAATTAGATCCCATTCTTATGTTAAATTTTTTGTAAACTGAGACCCATATATGAAATTATCAAACATATACAATTTTATTTTATTTTTTTTTAAGATTTTATTCATTTATTTGACAGAGAGAGACAGCCAGCGAGAGAGGGAACACAAGCAGGGGGAGTGGGAGAGGAAGAAGCAGGCTCACAGCGGAGGAGCCTGATGTGGGGCTCGATCCCATAATGCCGGGATCACGCCCTGAGCCGAAGGCAGACGCTTAACCTCTGTGCCACCCAGGCGCCCCCAAACATATACAATTTTAAATAAAATATTAAAAATACCAGGATATGAAATAAAAATATAGATTTCTATTATAAGGAAAAGCCCCTGGGAGTATACACCAGTATAAACAAATTATACCTTCAGTTCTGGTTTTGGAGGTCCTCCACCAAAAGGTAAGTTTCTGGAAGCAAGGAAATAGTGGCAAAACAATCTTAGGGGAGAACCTATCTAAATGAAACCTTGTGTGAAAACAAGGGGAAGAAAGACACCCTGATACATGGAATTCCATTATGCTTGGAACGTAATTCCAAAAAGCAGGGAGGTAATTACTAATATTGTTGAAATAACTCTTTAAGCAGTATAGGACCTACTAGTAGTCATTACTACATAATATTCTTAAAAAAAAATATAAATGCCATTTGATTCTCTAGCAATGCATTGTCTAAACATACAGTCATTAGATACCGTACTCTTTTCCTTTGAACCTCATTCAGTCATACTTCTACACTAGGACTTGTTCTAATCTAGTCTTAGTACAGCAATAAGACTTGTCCAACATAAGTAATTCTAAATTTAAATCTCACGATCTATCAATTTTCCTTCCTGTCATTTTGGTTGTCTGAGGTTCATTCTTTATCAGATTACTCAAGAAGTACTCCTGAGAACAAGTTTTTGCTCATATAGAACAGTTTGTGCCTTTCATATTGGAAAGTCATTTTCACTGGGTATAAAATTATTGGCTGACATGTTCTTTCCTTGATTACCTTAACTATATTACCTTATTCTCTTCTCGAATAAAACACAGTTGTCAAAATTCTGATAATAATCATATTTTCATTTTCTTACATCACTTTTTTTCCTAGATGCCCAAAGAATTTTCTTTGTCTTCAGTATTTCAGGAGTTTTATTAAAACATATCTTGGTCTTGGTTGATTTCAGTCAATAATCTCAGATATTTGGTATGTTCTTTCAATATATATTTTAAATCTTTTTCTTTCTTTTGCTCACTGCAGAAACTTTTCCTTGAATTACACTTTTCTGTCCCTTACTTTCATTTTCTTCTTTAGGGGTTCCTATTATCCATATTTCAGAACTTCTTTACCCTTCTTCAGTATTTATCACTTTTTCTCAAATTCTTTTTATCTCTTTCTTCATTTCTTTCTCATTTTCAAAATGTTCCTACTTTTCACCTCAGGTTTCTCTTAGGGCATTATCCATGTGTTTATTTGCTCCTGTGTTACTACTAGTTAAGTCTTCATTTCTGAAATATTGTTTTTTTCATTACTATTTTCCCCTGTGTCTTACACATAACCTCTGGGTTTCCTAATTCTGCTTTATGATGTTATCCTATGTCTTGTATTACTTTCTTAATGTCTTAGTCTTGAAATACAAAGTTACAATTTTGATCTCTTCCATTTGACCTGTTCTTAATTACATCTAGAGATGTTATTTGTCTCCTTATTCTCCTTTGTTCTATAATACCTTACTATGAGATTTGGCCTCAATTTTTATAGAAAATTACTTTTTCCATAACTTTTAAGTTCAGAATATCTTTGCTACCTTCAGAGATCCCTCTTCTGTTGTTTTCTTTTTTTTTTTTTTCAAGATTTGTATTTATTTATTTAACAGAGAGAGAGAGAGAGAGTGCATAAGCGAAGGGGGAGCAGCAGGGAGGGAGAAGCAGACTCTTCACTGAGCAGGGAGCCCAACATGGGACTCAATCCCAGGACTCTGGCATCATGACCCAAGCCAAAGGCAGATGTTTAACTGACTGAGCCACCCAGGTGCCCCTGTGGTTTACATTTTAAAAACTACTTAAGGGCACCTGGGTGCCTCAGTCAGTTAAGCATCTGACATTGGCTGGGGTCATGATCTCAGAGTCCTGGGATCAAGCTTTGTGTTAGGCTCCCTGCTCAGTGGGGAGTCAGCTTCTCCCTCTCCCTCTGCCCCTTCCCCCACTCATGCTCTCTCCCACAAATAAATAAATAAAATTTTTAAAAAAGTAAAAATAAAAACTAAAAAGTAAAAACTACTTAATGATATCAGAGAATGTTCATGGTATAAATTTAATATCTGAAAAAGAAACAATTTCTTTCTAAATAAACCATGGGTCAAATAAGAAACACAAAGAAATTGGAAATATTTGAAGTAAAATAATAATCACAAAACAAAATAAAATTCTAAATTCAATGATATAATAAGCATTTCCCTTAGGAAGCTAGGAAGAGTGAAAAGTAGAACAGAGAAATTAATAAATATAAGAGCTAAAATAAATGAAATAAAAAGCCAACCATAGGGAAAATCAATGAAACCAAAAGCTAGTTTTTTTGAACGATCAATGAAATTGATAAACAACATACACTGTTAAAAAAAAAAAAGAACATGCAAATTAAAATGTCAGGAATGATAGTGGGCACAACTACAGATTCCTTGAATGCTGGGAAGGAAAGTAAGAGATTATGAACAGCTCTGTGTCCATAATTGAAAATGTAGATGAAATGGACAAGTTCACTGAAAGACAGAAATAACAAAACCTAACAAAAAGGGAGAAATCTTAATAACTCTTTATCTACTAAAAACACTGCATTTATAATTAAAAACTTCTGCACGAAGGAAACACCAGACCAACTGGCTTCACTGGTGAATTCTATCAAAGATTAAAGAAGCAAGACTCCTACACAAACTCTTTCAGATTTATAGAAGAGGAAGGAATACTTAATAACTGATTTTATGAGGCCAGCAACACTGATAACAATACCAAAGATATAAGAACAAAAAACTGCAGACTAATAGTTCATTTTTTTAATAATAATATTTTTTTATTATATTATGTTAGTCACCATACAGTACATCCCTGGTTTTTGATATAAAGTTCCATGATTCATTAGTTGCGTATAACACCCGGTGCACCATGCAATACATGCCCTCCTTACTACCCATCACCAGCCTATCCCTTTTCCCCACCCCGCTCCCCCCGAAGCCCTCAGTTCGTAGTTCATGAAAAAATATTAGCAGATTGAATCTACACATATTTTAAAAGAATAATACATCATAATAAATTGATGTTTATCCCAGGAACGCAACTTGATTTAATACTCAAAAATAAAACTAGATAATTCACCATGTTTACAGCATAAAGGAAAAACAAATATATACTATCACAATACACGCAGAAAGATCATTCGACAAAAATCCAACACATATTGTGATAAAAACTCTCAAGATCATAGCAACTGAAGGGAACTTCCTAAATCTGTTAAAGGTCATCTTCAAAAACCTGCAACTAACATTATGCATCATGGTGCAGGGTTCCTAAGATAGAGAACAAAGCAAGGACATCTATTCACCACTTCAGTTCAGCATATGCTGGGGTCTCAGCTAGTGTAATGAGATAAGAAAAAGGATTAAAAAGTATCCAGATAGGAAAGTAAAAATGAAAACTGTCTTTTTGCAGACAACATGATTGTTTATGTAGTTACATCCTAGGAAATCTCCAATTTAAAAAAAAAAAAAAGCCCTTAAAAGTAAGTGAATTTAGAACATTTGCAGGATAACGGTCAATGCACAAAAATCAAATATATTTCCATATACTAACAACAACACATTGGAAAATGAAATCGGTAATACAGTCCGTTTAGAATAGTATCCAAAAACATGAAATACCAAATACACGTACACTGAAAATTGCAAAATACCACCAGGATAAATTACATTACATAATTTCAACGTTTACTAAAAGGTACCTTAACCAAAAGAATGTGATGCTGGTGAAAGGAACGAAACATAGATCAATGAAAGAGCAAAAAGTCTTGAAATAAAGCTACAAATATATGGTCAATTGATTTTTGACAAATAAGCAAGAACAACTCATTCTAATCTCTCACCTCATAGATTCCATTCTCTACACCAAAGCCAGAGTGATAAATTTAAAACAAATCAGATCCCAAAACACAGGCTTGCTTAAAATCCTTTAATAGCCTCCCATTATTCTTGTGATGTGACACAGATTCCCTGTCTAGAAGAAGGCGATTGGGCTCTGATAGATTCTGATTTCCTATTCTACTAACTCTCCCTTGCTCCTGCCCTACTGTCCTTCTTTCTACTTCTCAAACACTCCAAGTTACCCATGCATTAGGGTCTCCGATTTTGCTGCTCTCCTGGCTTCCCCTACTCCTTCCACAGACCTTAGCATGCCCAGCTCATTTTCACAATTTATTTTCCAGTAAAAATAGCATCACCTCAAAGAAACCTGCCCTAATCAGTCATTCGGAAGTAGCTCTTCTTGCCACGGTCATATCTCTGCCATGAAATTTCTCATGGGCGTCACTCTCTGAAGTATCACTCTCTGAAATTACTTCACTTAGTTTCTTATTTATTCTTTGTCCTCCTAATCTAGAATATAAGCTTGAGGAGAGCAGGGACTGGATTCATTGCTATATTCTAGTCCCTAGAACAGTACCTAGCACATAGTAGGCACTCAATAAATCTTAGATGATTAGTGAATTTAGTTAGAGTTGGCTTCTATTGCATACGTGTGTGTGTGTGTATGCACATATGTATGTGTGTATGCATGTGTGTATGTATATATAATACAAAATAACCTATAAATCAAATAGTTATATGTTATTATATAACTTTATGTATTTATATAAGTTATATATAGTGTATATAACCTTCATATACCTCATACTTTAGGTTATATATATAACCTATATATAACATATAATTTTTATAAATTATATACTTAACATATAAGTAGCTAGAAGACTAAAGATGAACTTGATATTAGTTTATTTCTGTGATGGAAAATAGAATGAGGTATTACTATTTAAAGAGGTCTTCAGCTTTATCTGTAAATTTTTCATGTCATATGATGAGAATATTTTCATGTATGCACATATCACTTATCTTCATAAAGAGCAAACAGAAATAATACAAGTAAAACACAGCGGATTGCAGCCACTTCTGCCTTCTAAAGAAGTGACACATATTCTTCAGAATACTTAATACTTTGAAAATCAAATAGAACTTAAATACATTTGGAATGATGGAAGAGAAAGAAAGAGACCTAATTTTTCCCCGGATATTAAACCAGGAAGCCCTGTATTGGCAGAGCCAGCCTTGGGACAAAATAAGGTGGCCGGGAAAACAGGTAGGAGAAGGAACTTAAGCAAATATAGGTTTGAGCCAATTTCATTTTAATTACAATGGACAGGATGATCCCAACTGACTTTTATATAGTACCTGTATTTTTTCCCCAACAAAATCCTTTCTTAGAACAGTTTTAGCTAACTGTAATTAATAACTAATCAAGCTTTGTGAACAATGCTTAAATGAAGGGAAGGAATAATGAACAATAAGAGCACATTGATCAGGACATAAATTACATAAAGAAGATCGTCCCTTACCACGAGTCATTCTACTCTACACAATATCCAATTCTATTTTTGAAAAGTAAGGTCTATATGTGAACATATTTCAGCTTAATAGAAGAAAAAACTTTCTAACAGCCAAAACTTCAAAATGTATTGGGTACCCTTGTGAACACAGGTCTTCTCTGTGGCTGGAGGTGTTCAAAAAAGTTTATAGACAAGCATTTTTAAAAGAAATGTGTGAAACTCTAATCGTAGGTAGTTCGTTCATTCATTTCATTCTTTAATTCCACAGGCATTGAAGCAGAGAGCCAAGGCTGCAGCAAGGGCAGTGTTAGATGCCCTGAAAGAGGTGGCAAGCGCATACATCTATGAGTCCTGCCTTCATATACCTCATACGTTAGTAGAGAAGACAGGTGTCAGTCAAGTAATTACACGAACACATGTAAAATCACATCAGTGGTGCTAACTATACGAATACACCAGTTGACCTAATGACCATCAACATCCTTCCCAAGCGTAAGACGGGTTCATTTTTTTTTGACATTCCCTACTTTAGATATCAAGCTCTAGTGTCATATTTTAAGTTTTTGATTGAAAAATAATTGGAAAAAGAATAAGTGAGAAAATACTGACTTCGACAACCCATCTCTATCTCTCACCCATAAAAGAACTGAATTATTTCCTTTTTTAAAAAGTAAATCATGGGGGCACCTGGGTGGTTCAGTTGATTAAGCCATCTGACTTCTGATTTTGGCTCAGGCAGTCGTGATCTCCTGTCTCATGGGTCATGAGATCGAACCCTATGTCAGGCTTCACGCTCATCGGGGAGTCTACCTGAAAGATTCTCTCTCCCTGCCCTTCCCCCCCTACAATAAATAAATAAATAAATAAATAAATAAATAAATAAATAAATATTTTTTTAAAAAAGTAAATCTTGATGGGGCAATGTGAGAGGATTTTATATAATCTAAAGCATATCATCGATGGTATTTTGTTTTGTTTTGTTTTTAAAGACAGGCTATGCTCTTAATTGGGAGACTTTCCATCCAGGGAGCAATTGTTCCCTGCTATATAGTTTCTGCTGAATGCATTAAATTAACTCCCAGAGTAGAGGAGAGCTGGCAAAAAAACCTGAAAATAGGGCTTCCCCCCCCCTTAATCTCATTAGAAAGGCATAGATTAATCACATTTAACTGCAGTAAAAATGGTTCTGTCACCTTCTCCCCCCTTCTCGCCCACATTGGACCAGGGAGTGACAACTCACTTGGCCACAGTCTATAATTCTCAGCCCTCGCGTTTTGCCTCCACCGCACAGACCGGTCTGAGGAGCGGTGAGGAAAGCTTTGGGGAAAGTCATCACAGTCCCGCAGCAATCCCTCAGGGCGGTGGGGAACGGCTGTCCCGCCCACAAGCTGGCCCTGAATCACTGGGAGTGACGCACACTGGTGCTGGGACCAAACCGAAGATCTCTATAATGGAGCAGCACACGAGGACATGGCTTTCTTTTCTTTTCTTTTACAGCCACAGATGCTCTAAAAGCTGCCCGATGCACATCCATTTTAAGTTCAAAGTGCCGTCAAGAGAATAAAAATAAGTGACCCCGAACACGAACAACACATACTCCTCCCGTGAATATGCGAAGTGTTTCATTTTTGACATCTGAGGAGTCACTTGCTTTAATAACAGGTCTATGGTTTCCTTACGTGAAAAACAAGCAGTCTTGGATTAGCATTCATCCAGAGCAGGAGGCTCGCTGTCGGGAAAGGTACTCGGTACTTCTGCCAATATATGCTACCTAGATAGTCCAACCTCAGGACTGACATTCAGCTAGCAAAAACACTCGCAGCTTCCAGTATAGTGGGCGGCACGCTGCGCCCTCCAGGCCATCTTCTGAACCAACGTCGTCAGCCAGAAAAGCCAGAAAGGCAGGGAGCCGGGCTCCCGCGAAGAGGACCGGGATGGTCTGCCAAGGAGAGGAAGTCATGGGAAGAATGAAAAGGCTACTTTGTTTGCCATCCAGCCCTGGCCTTCTCTTCCTATGAATAGGTAATTTAGGGTCATTCACAGATTACTGAAACAGTTCCAGCCCTTAAATCAATTTCCTAAAAAATCTTGGATGTCGGACCAAATATTTATTTCAAGGACAAAGGAACTAGGGTGAGCAATCCCTTTTGCTTCACGGAACAGGTATGTTCTAGGAAAGGTAAAGAGCCGAATTTCACAAAGCAGCATTATTTCCATTTAATTTGCACAAAAGGAAAAAAGAAATCCCCGCAGGAAATCTTTGGATGAGAAATGACTGTGGATCGAGATGTGTCCACTAACACTATTTTGCTTGCAGCTGGACGACCAACTGCTCTCTTTTCCTTTGAAGACGCTGCTTCGTTTTCCTAAGACTTTCTGCTACGGCTCCTCTTCGCAGCTGTGCTTTGCCCCTCGTCTGCCCGGATGCAGCCCTGCCTTCCTGTGTCTGCATTTAAAACTCCTCAAGCCTGACTTTTTCGTAATTTTCATTAAACGTAAACATCATAAGTGTGAGGAGCCCTGACCTGTTCCTGGAGCCCAGAACGACGCAGAGGAGACAGAGAAGATACTAGCATGTGGTAGATGATAAATATTTTCTGACTGAATAAACGTCCCACTGAAGAGCCTCATCACATGAACATATTTCAGGTTAATGAAAGAAAAACATTTTTAATAGCCACAACTGTTTTAAATGCGTGGAGCTCCCTCGTGAAGAAAGGTTTTCTCTGTTGCCCTGGCTTCCCGACAAATCACTTAAATTCTCAGCTTAAACTTGCTCTCCTCTCCTGCGTTTGGTTCCAGTGAGTCAGCCTTGGGATGTCTCTCACATCCTGCTAGCACCCCCATGGAGTCAGCAGGACATCCTGAACAGGACAGTGATTATCCTTTAAGAACATGATTAGATGCTGTCTCCTCCATAGAGCTATGACAATGGTAAGATGCAAGCTGACACATGACCTGGCCTGTTTCCTGGCCAAAAGATTGCTTCTTTAATTTTTATCCCCTAAGACCACTGGATTTCCTCTACCACTTGCCACTATAATGTTCATTTCAAGGGCTTGAGCTGAAAGCTTCTGATTGTAAGATTAAAACAAAATAAAGCCGTCCTCTGAAAATCACTATCAAAAAATGGAAGACGTTTCTGAGAAATCATTTCACCTGAAATTCTGATCATACTAAAGCCCTGATTCTGACACATCGTCTTCTTTCATATCAGAAAGTTTTAACGGAGTCCTACAAACATTTATATTTTTCATCGAGTCTTAGAGGCTTCCATATTGTGTTCCAAGAGGCAATACGACAGCACAGAGAGAAAAGGAGATGAAAACAGAAGATGAGAATTTGAGCGCAAGGTCTACGTGACCTGCAGCCAATCCTCCTCTTGCTAGGTTTTGAGGTTCTCACTAGTAAAATAAGCCTAATCTTTCAACCCTGACCTCATAGTGGACATGTACATGCTCATGGATGACAAACTGCTCCATGCTCATAAACCACTGTATACGCACATGACATACACTCATGGGATATTCCTATATTAATGAGGAAATAGACAACTTAGCCCATGAGACACAGACGACACTTTCATCCCTTCTATTAAATGGACACACCGTTAGCATCAGTCTGAGCGTCGTCATAATCAAAGCATCATCAAGAGATAATTTACAGCAGGGATGCTACTAGGAGCTTTACCAGGATCGTCCCATTAATCCTAAAAGTAACCATATAAATAGATGTTTTATTTACTGTTTGCATTCAGGAAGGAAAAACTCAGTTATTTACTCAGACTATTACTAGGAATTAAACTTTCATTTGTCTGACTCCAAAGCTTGTATTTATTCCCTTTATTCAAAAGAAAGAGAGAGAGAGAGAGAAGTCAACAGGATACTGTATTGGACAGTGTAAATAAACCCCATCACTGCATATATTTTTATCAGGCAGCTCTGGGTAGACCATGATCCACTTCGCACAGTACCCCGTATCAGACATGGGGGTATCAAGATACTTTTTGTGCGGGTTTGTGTAGTATCTATCACATTACCTTCAAAAGGTTTATTCCCAAAATATTTCCAAGCTTCCCTTGATATTCCATTATGAATCTGAACATATTTATTTTTAGCACGTCATTAATTTTATTTTCTATGTTTATTACGTTCTAGGAAAAGGAGTGTCTTAATGTGTGTGCATGGGGGAAGGGATTACAATACTCTGTTTCAAACATCTGGAACTGTTTTCATAATGTATGGAAGTGTTAAATCACTATATTGTACATCTAAAACTAATAGAGCACTGTATGTTCACTATATTGGAATTAAAATTTTTACAGAAATTTGAAAAAAAGAAAAAAAAATGTCTTCCATCTGTATGTCTAAGTATATGGGCTAAGGGGGTGAAGAAGGTCATAACTACAATTAACTAGCTGAGTGAACCGAGCAAGTGGGTTGAACAGTTTCCTAATCTGCAAAATGGAGACTGTCCAGTTAAGCAAGGCAATGTTTATAGGGTATAAATGTGGTGTCTGACTCCTGATAGGCACACAGTTAATGGATATTCTTTGTTACAATAACAGTAACATAAATTCCATCCACGAGTATTTGACTTGGACTTTGTAAGGGAGAGTCATATTTTCTTAAGACCAAGGTGATAAAATGCCTGGAGGTTTCCTAGCTCAGACAAACGAAGAATATGTACTCAGCAACGGTACTAATCAATAAACTGTTGTTCTCCCCTTGAACTGGCTTCAAATGTTCACTAAATTGAAGTAATTCATCTAAACCAATAATTAAGGAGAGGTTCTGAATGACAAGAGAGGTAGCACTGATAGGATTAAGACAAGTCTGCCTCGTTCCGCTGGAGGGGGCACCAGCTGATACAATTTTAAAAGTGATTCATACTGTTTAGACAGATGACAAAATTACCTGAGGAAGACAGAGACAAATTAGATTTATCTAGCAAAATAATTTGGAGTTAAATGTTTATGTGACTGTGCTTGTTAATGATGATTTTTAACCAAGCAACTCCCATGCTGAAAAAGTTGCTTCAAGACAAGGGGCCTAATTTCATGGTTCCTGAAAAGAACCTATAAACTAGGGGCGCCTGGGTGGCACAGCGGTTAAGCGTCTGCCTTTGGCTCAGGGTGTGATCCAGGCGTTATGGGATCGAGCCCCACATCAGGTGTCTCTGCTATGAGTCTGCTTCTTCCTCTCCCACTCCCCCTGCTTGTGTTCCCTCTCTCGCTGGCTGTCTCTATCTCTGTCGAAATAAATAAATAAAATCTTTAAAAAAAAAAAAAAGAACCTATAAACTAAAAAGAAATGTATAGGCTTTTGCCTAAAGAAGAAGAGACACCGGGAGCGCCAGGGTGGCTCTGTCAGTTAAGCATCTGACTCTTGATTTCAGCTCAAGTCATGATCTCAGGGTGGTGAGATCAAGCCCCACATCAGGCTCTGTGCTCAGCGCGGAGTCTGCGTGGGATTTTCTCTCTCTCTCTCTCCTTCTGCCCCTCCAACTGCTCCCTCCCTCTCTCTCTCAGTAAATAAATAAAATCTTTAAAAATAATAAAAATAATAATAATAAAAAAAAAGAAGAGGAGACATTGGTTTTGCTGACCAGAAGCTCCAGTTTAATATTGGTTCCTTTCCTAACATCCTCATTCAACATCACACTCAGTCTCTTAGAAATGGCAAATGCCCAGCCCTTTCCCCAACTTTGGGGAGAAGGGTGAAGAGAAAGGGTTATTGGTGTTTCAAGGCAGACTCCAGCCAGCTCCCCTCAGTGCCCCACACCAGGACCTGGCACAGGAGAAGGAAAGGAATAGAACAGGGTGGAAAGGCCATGCTGCGGAAAGCCAGGAGACCACCGACCCATCGTGGGACAGTGTGTGTTTCAGCAGCAGTCCAGAACAGAACCCTCTCCAATCCCACCCACAAACATTTTAGTACCATGTAAGCCCCTTGGAGTTTACTTGCAATCCTAGGGAAAGAAGAATCCTAAATGGGCCAAGATCAACTCTCTACCACACTGCGGAATTATACAAGTTGGTATGCAGCTCATAAGCAAAATGAAATGAGGCTGTAAGGAAATAACCCATGTTTCTGGAACAACTGAGCCTGGGACTGAGATCCCTGTCCACTACACATGTCTGAATGTATGATTACGATATCATTTAGGGATACTGGTTTATAAGACAGTGATTCTCGAACATGGCTCCATATCGTAGTCACCTGGGGGTTTACAATCCTGATGCCTTATTCCAATCACAGGCATTCTGATTTCCCTGGTCAGGGATGCAGCCGGAGCCTTAGGAATTGAAAGCACTCCCAGGTGACTGACCAGCGTGAGTGGCCAAGATTGAGCACCCGTGTTCTAAGGTAATGTTTGTATTTTATTTTCTGCTAAAGAGATCCCCAAATCCTGGGAAAATAAGGCTATGCATCAACGGCTTGAGAAAAGAAGGCCTCTAGGTACCATTAGTGGCTTTAAGAAGAGCTCCTTATATAGGTTTTAAGAGCTGGGCAATGCAGGTTCTCTCTGTGATTACGGTCTCCCTGTGCTGGGAATTCAATTTCCTCATCTTTTGCCTGAACTGTAAATATTAAGTATTGCTAGGGGCAGAAAGAGGCAAATCGAGGGCAGCATATCCACAGTAGTTCTTTTCTTCTCACACCCAGAATGAGTAAAGAGAAAAGCCACATTCTCCCCAGTGACCAACAAGGTTTAATGTCACCTTGGCTCCAGGAATACTGGCCATAGAAACTCTTGCAAATAAAAGTCAGGAGAAGCTTCTGAGCCAAAGTTCATTTTACACCAATTTGATTTCACATAGTCTAGATAGGAACTTTCTTTCTAAAAGGTAAATACCTGCAATTGGAGCAGTATCGAAACATGCTGAATTTCAGCAGTTAGGTGATTATTCAGGAAGCCTAGGAACCAACCAGTTTACGTGGAAGAGTTTGGGCATATTCATTAAAATATTTCCAGATATTTTTATCCCTAAATAATAGAAACTTAGAAGTAGTATGACACTTAGCAAAGACCTCCCTGAATGAAACCTATCTAAACCCAGAAAAATTTCCTTGATTTTTAATTCAAAGACTTCCATGAGGAACATAAAACATAGTATATCAGCTTGTGCGTTATTGTGATATCCAGTATTATCAAAAAATTTTTTCATCTTTTCTTTCACTCATGCCTATTCTGAACTAGACATTAGTGATGGTCTCAAAATGCAGTTAATTACCAGCTGCAATATTGTGGGTTTCCTTGAGCAGAAATGGAGTCAAATCCAAATCCGGTGAATCACAGAGCTGAGCTGGACTAGACTGGTTACTATGTGGTCGTAAATACCACTAACTCTAGTTGAATTTCCAAAATAGACTTAACACTCTGATACTTTCATATCTATGTCTCATTTAGACATGGTTATTTAAGCCTGAGGAGTAGAGTGTTTTTTGAATCACCATTGTCTTGTGGAGAGAAAGAGGAAAATTCAGAGAAAGCTTGCCTGGAGAAAGATCATCAGAAGCCCAGATTAAAACAGAATTCATAACACTGTTTAAACTATTTCAAGAAGTACAAGATAAACCAAAATTAGCTCCATTTTTTAATTCTCTTTCTCTAAAGAAAAATCAAAATAATTCTGAGACCAGAAGAACATAATGGAAAAGAGGGGGAACAGATTGTTTTCTTTTCTTCTGCAACAATATTTCAGTCTTACAGTCAAAAAGACAGCATCTAGGTGTGGGTGTATAATTGAGCTAATCAGGCCTTCCAGTTGTTATTCTCTTTGATGCACATTTAAGTGAAGCAGTAATAACTAATGTAGTCTAGAAAAAAAAAAAAAAGAAAGGAGCTGAAAAAGGTAGAATGGTCAAACCACATTTGCAGCGACTGATGGTAAATGAACTGTACTTTCAAAACATCACAGAGAAGACCAACCTGATGACTCATAAGTGCTTCACCTGCATTCAAAGAGCTCCTAAAGATGCTGTTTTCCAAGTTCGTTCTGCTGTGGATTGCAACATTTCCATTAACTGCAGACTCTACCCTCTATCCTGCTATTGAATGCAGAAATGTGCCTGCATACATCACCTCTATGGACAGCACCTGGTTGGTCAGAGCCAGACAACAGGACCATAGCGAAAGGGAGATATGACAAATGCTTCTGCTGCTTCTAGAAACCCAGAGAGTCATCCTGCAAGCATCAGCTCCTGGGACTGGTTTTTGGCTAGCACAACTCACCAAGAACCAGTGGATGGGTCCTCAAGGGAAGCACCTTTTCTCCCTCTCCAGGGGAAATATCCATAGCTCACGACATTATTCCTCTTCCTACTAAAGCCCGCCCAAAGAAACCCAACCATTTGTTCTTTAAAGTTTTGTGTACTATCAAAAGCTAGGCTAACAAAAATACCCAGTTTTTTTTTCAGGATAATCTATACACCTGGTGTGTGATCAAAAACTGTACTCCAGTGACTCGAGTCAACTATATATCATTCATAAATACGCAATGGGTTTATACCCAAATTGACTGATGTCAATATTTTTTAAGTGGAATCACTGAGTATTAAGCATTTTAAGTCCGCACTATGGTCTCCAGAAAGAAAAACAAAATGACCCACACGATTTAATCATTTTGTTCTACGCAAGTGTTTAGTTTCTCAAGTTTGTTCATTAAAATAATTTTGTATAAGAACACAGTGGATTTGGGACAGTTCTCCTCTATAGATAGAGATATCATAAATTCCTACAATCCTTTTTATTTAATGGTGAACTTTATGCTGGTTGCATTTTGTATTTTTATACTTGGAAGGAATATGGGAGCCCTCTGGTGGCCAATATTAATGGCCTCGTTAGTACAACCCAGATTCCCCTATCCTGGGGCATCCAGAGCAAAGTTGGGTGCAAGGAACTGAAGTCACCCAAGTTCGGGTACCTAAGAGTGTGCTCACATGTCTTCATGTTAAGATAATATCTTCAGGGTTTGTTTCAGACTCAAGCCCTGACTTTCATATAAAAAGGACTATCAGATAAATTAAAATTCAAATGTTGAATGCAGGTGATTTTGATGACAGCTACAGAGAAAAAATAATGAAGATTTCATGATATTAATAGTTATAATTTTTTATATTTATTGCTTGTAAATATTTATCTCTTGCTACACAAATGACATCAAAAGAAGAAATGGGAGACTTTAGGAAATTAACTCCTAAAAATGACTCTTAAATAAAAAAATAATACTACTGATTAGATATGATTCATTAAGGAGCATCTTAGTGACCCAGAGAAGTTAATGCACTTCCAAAAGTGATTAGCTTTTTGCAAGGGAGACATTTATTCACTGGAGGATATTAAGTCATGGTAATTTCAACGATGGAACTTAGCAAGTTACTAACAGATGTCAACAATGTTTGGCCACTTTCAGATGCACGTTTCCCTTTACCTTCAATCCAGAAATAAATGTGTATTTAATTACTAAGCTTATATAAACAAATCAGCATATCTCTCTATATAACGCAGAAAAAGATGGGGATACGCAGGAAGGAATATTTAGATACAGGATATTTTGCTTCTAATTTCAGAAGTGTCCTCTTTTATATATCATTACATAAAAACACAACATACATTAAGCATTAGAAAGGTTTAAAAATCTCAGGATACACAGCAATAAGTAATAATGCAGAGAGCATTACAATTTAGGGTATTACTTTCATGTAATTACATTCAAAGAAATGAATCTTAAAAATGTACTTTTAGGGGCGCCTGGGTGGCACAGCGGTTAAGCGTCTGCCTTCGGCTCAGGGCGTGATCCCGGCGTTACGGGATCGAGCCCCACGTCAGGCTCCTCTGCTATGAGCCTGCTTCTTCCTCTCCCACTCCCCCTGCTTTTGTTCCCTCTCTCTCTGGCTGTCTCTATCTCTGTCGAATAAATAAATAAAATCTTTTAAAAAAATGTACTTTTAAAAAATACGTATTTCTATATATGCTCAGGGCAGTACCTTATTCCCAGTTCCTAGAGAAAAATAAAAGTAACTATACAGTATTCACTATCAAGTTATGCTTTGAGATCAGGAAGTATTGCATGTGAGACATCTTCCAAGATCATTTTAGTCTAGAATATTATTAGTCCAAAATAATTACTGCAGATGTGAATAATACATCTGATTAAAAATTCATTACGTGTAGGTCAATTTCAGAACTTGATTTCACAGGGTCAATGGCTCTCCATTAAGCTGAAGTATAATTATGAAAGACCATATTAAAAGCCTTAGGCTTACAAGTACAAGAGAATTAGAAAGGCACAGAAATTTTAGCCCTAACCCAAATGCTAATTTCAGTTAGTAAAAATAATTTAAAGGAGTATATGATTTCCCTTTAATTGAAATGATAATATTTTCTTAAAGACATAATTTAAAAAATTGGGGGAACTTTGGGATTTTATCTTATCATCATCATCATCAACAATGACATTATTTGGACACTAGGTAGTAATGGTCTTACACTTTAGTATACACAAGAATCACATGGGAGGCTTACTGGGTCCAAGATCCATACCCAGAAATTCTCACTTAGCAAGACTTATTGCATTGTACCAGCCTTATGCCACAGCAGATGTGTCCCCACCAGACATCAGTGTCACCTTCCCAGAATATTTCACATTTGTTATAGCTGGCAGGAGAAAGGCAACTCTTTTTCATCTTTATACCTTCCATAGCCCTCTGAACACTCCCTGGAATATCATCATTACTCACTACCTGTTTGTTAAGTAAAAGAATGAAAGATTTTTAGGGAAGGAAGAAATCTCAGACAAAATGAATTCGGCAGCACAAATGAAAGTATTTCCTGCCACACACATGGGCAGGACACCAAGCCACTGCTATATCCTGATGCAGGAAACACCCAAGCAATTCTTATAATATATTCTGAATGCTAGCTTCAGAGAATGAGGCACAGATGCCGGGACTGGGAGGGACTTTGGCATGTAGATCAACTCAAGGGAAGGTAATCATAGATGAGAAGCCACATACCCTGGAGCATTCAGAACAGAAAAGGGCTCGTCTTAGTATGTTTAGGGTGCTATAACAGAACGCTACAGACTGAGTAGCTTAGAAACAACAAACACGTATTTTTTATAGTTTTGGGGGTTGGAAAGTCCGAGGTCAAGATGCCAGCAGATTTGGTATAGAGTAAGGGCCCACTTCCCGGTTCGTAGATGGCTGGCATTTTGCTGTGTCCTCATGTGATGGAAGGAGAAAGGTTGCACTCTGGGATCTCCTTTATGAGGGCACTAATCCCATTCATGGGGGCTCTATCCTCATGACCTAATCACCTCCCAAAGGCCCCACCTCCAAATACTATCATATTGGGGATGAGGACTTCAACATGTGAATTTTGGGGGACAGAAACATTCAGCCTATAGAAGGTAATTGGTCAAAGAATAACCAGCTTTCCCTGCAATTCTTGGTGGTCCTTGAAGGATGGTGCGTCCACTGGCAATGATCTTCATGCTCGCTCATAGCCTTTGAGTAATAGTCCCACAGTTCTATAGCTCAGGCAAGGTGTTTCTATGTGACCTGCATCCAATGAGGACACAGCTCACTCCGAGTGGTATGTGCATTTATTCACCTCTTCTCGAGGAAAAGAAACATGGAACAGGAATCTCATAAAGGAATAGGCCTAGCTACACATTTCTAAATTTGAAACATGTCAAGCAGAAAATAGAAATTCTTAAAGGGAGTAAATCTTAAGGAGAAGAAGAGACGGAAATGTCTTGGATGCTGAGTGGCAGAGGGAAGACACAGAAATCCAGGTGGACCCAGGATGGGAATGGAAGGAGGAACGCAGGCTGGAGTAAGCTTCCTAACCAGGCAGAAGCAAGGGGGAAATGCAGAATCATCCAGCAAAGACAGGACCGAAAACATCTTAGTCCTTAAACGTAGGTCACAAAATCATAGAATCTCAGGGCTCAGGGGATTTTTCAAAGGTCATCTAATCCAAAATTAAATTAAGTGAAATTAAATTGTAGGGGAACTCAAAACTCACAGGAATAAGTGCTTGCATTAATCAGAGGGGGGATTATGTCGAGAATATTCACTTTGGTATTTTTATCAGCATCCCTTAATAAAAACAGTCTACAAAGAAAGAAGAAGCAGTGCCAGGCCTGTTCTTCAGACACAGACATAATTTCAGATTAGAACAGCAACAGCCAAATTAACCTGTAAATTGAGAGGCATTTCCCATTTTGGTGTCTGAGAGAAGGAATTCTCCTTCCTTTAGCTGATGCCATCGGGAAGTCTCTTTGCTTTCATCTTCTGTGGCAGCATAACAAATTCCCACAAACAGAGAGATTTAGCACCCATTTATTATCTCACAGTTTCTAGTAGATTGGAAGAGTGGCCACTGCTTAGCTGAGTTATCTGATCCCAACTGCAGAAGGCTGGCGTGAAGTTGTATGTCTGGCCATGTTCTCATCTGGTGGCTCAAATACGGAAGGGTCTACCTGCAAGCTCCCTCAGGTTGTTGGTGAAATTTATTTTCCTGTGGCGTAGGAATTACAACACCTGCTTCTTCAAAGCCAACAAAGGAGGAAGAAAGTTTTGCTGCTTTGAATCGCTAACTTCAGGGAAGGCCTGGACCTTCCTTTAAAGGACTAACTTGATTAGGTCAGTTCTACTTAGTAAAATCTCCCTTAGTACAATCTCAAAGACAACAGAATGGGAACAAAAACATCAGCAAAATCTGTCACCTTTGCCATATACATTAACATAATCCTTGAAGTGACATCACCTTTGCAACATTCTAGCAGATAAAGACAACTCCCAGGTTCCATTCAAGGAGGATGGATTATGCAAGGATATGAGTCATCATGGTTCCCTTACGGTACATCTGCCTTGCTACTTTATACCCAGTTATTCTTCCTTTACACTTCCTCCCAGAATTCTCATTTATAATGCCTAAATAGGTAAACTAATAATTTCTGAAAATTAAAATCCATCTTCCATTCTATTTCTGGAGATTTTTTTTTAAATAGGGCAGAAGAGAATGACTATCCACCGCCCCCCCAAAAAAGGCAAAAAAATGAAAAAAACTACAAAATCAACAGAGGACAGATTTAATTTCTCTAGTATTCTTTGTTCTTTCCAGGTCACTGCATAATCTACGTCTAGGCAGGCACATTGTTAAATTAAATTAATTATTATAGTCACTAATCACAGTTAGAAAACATTGATGATTTCATTTTGACCTGAAGTTAGCAACAGGAAATTTGAGAAGGGTACTTTTCAAAGAGATTAGTCTAAGGGCTTCAGCTAAGGGATATGTTAGCATTTTGAAAGAATTATAGGACGGCATGGTACCTCCATTCACTGTAGAGTCAGACACTGAACGACTGGCTTCCTGCATTGTAAAAATCAAATTTTCCCCCATCCATCCTTGCCTGTGATAAGTCACTGTGACCAGTTTCAAACCTAAAATCAGGTCCACGTACAAACCTTACCATTCAAGAATAATAATAATAATATCCAATAATAATTAATATTGAAAAAAATCACAATATTGTGCTAAGCAAACCCATCCCATTTAGAACAGGGACATAATTATATTTGTGAATACAGTTAAAACAAAGGATGAGTGGTTTAATGTGATTTTCATACTTGCTTAATACTGGTACAAAAATAGACAAGTGTATAAGACAAAAGCACTTTAGTTTTATGGCCTTTCTTTTTGCCTGTGATGTGTTCTATTACCTACTAATATGAGCCACTTTCAAATTTGATAAAGAAGATAATTTTAAAAGCCCCCTAAAACGTAGTTTGTAAAAATAAATTTGATAAAGAAAGTATCTCAAAGAATTGAAATATTGAAGACATCAATGGATTAAACATAAAATGTTCATCTGGACAAAAACTTCTTAACAATGAAAGAAATCACTAAGGAAAGAATCAACCAGTTCAACTACACAGACATTTAAAACTTCTAGCATAGTGCACAACAGTGTAAATTTTATTTCAAAAAATATGACCAAGAGTGCAATATCCATAATACACTAAAACTTGAAAAATAGTATAAGACATAAATCTCTAAAATTCACTGGCAATAGATTAGCAAAGATTTAAGCATGAAAATACTCAGTTCCAGTGGTGTTGTGATGAAATGGAAGCTCTCACACATTGCTGGCAGGAAAGTGAACTGGAACACTATTCCTGTAAAGCACTTTGGCAAATGTACAATGTTCCATACTTGACCATGCATCTGATCTCTCCTCTTTTATTTGTTGACCCAAGGAAATTATCAGAAAGGTAGACAAAAATGTTTGTGCAAAAAGGTGCATGCATCATTGCAGTTCACATGGTGGTAAACTGTAAAGAAACTAAAGGTACAATTTTGGGTGAATCTATCACAGCGCAAATGTGTCTAAAACATGTACAGCCCTGGCAAAGTGTTAGGTACTGTGGACATAGTCATGAATGAAACAAAGTTCCTGTTCTCAAGAAGCTTACATTCTAGTGGAGGAGAGAGCCAAGAGACACAAGTGAATAATTAGATTGTCAGAAATGCTACAACAAAAATGAACTGGGTGGTGGGAAAGAGAAAGAAAGAGGCCCCCCGTGACTCTTCAGGCAGATGGGGTCTCTCTGCAGGGGTGATTCTGAACTAAGACTTGAAATATGTCAAAGGGTCTGTTTTGGGAAACAGCAGCAGGAAGAGTATTGTAAACAAATGAAATAAAAGTACAAGGACCAATACAGGTAAGAGTTTGATGTGTTAAAAACTACATTTCCCAGACACCCTTGCAAGCAATGCCTCACACATGACCTGTTTTACACAACAGATCTAGAAAAACAATAGAATCAAGAGGAAGTTTTTTTCCGAAAGTTTGGTTACGTCAATGCTTCTGTGAGCTTGCTATACCCGTGTCTCCTTAAAACACTGGAGTTAATTGTAGGAACGATGCTGTGGTTAACATCAGCTGTAGGAAAACATACATGAAGATGACTAGAAAGACGTAAGTCAAAGAACTAATGGTCTCCTAAGGTAGATGTAAATTGTCCTTTCCCTGCCTCACATTTTTCTTTATTTTAAAAATATTTAAAAATTTTTATATTTTTTATCATAAAGAAAGATTTGAAAAGTGCATGTACTAGAAATAGGTACTATTTTAAGTGGGACGATAAATAAGGAAAAAAATAGTTTAACTGTTCAATAGAATCATATAAACAAATAATCATATCAAATAAATATATATCTAAATAGATAAGTCATTTATTTGTTCAACAAGTCTTTTCCGGGTGTTCATTCTGTGCCAAGCACTGTCCTTGGTGTTGGGGTTAAAGCAGAGACCAAAACAAACTCTTCTTCCTTCATGGAGCTTCTGGTGGGAAAAGCAAAAAATAAACAAATAGCTCTGACTTCACATCCGATCGAGGAGAAACCAGTGTCTTCCTGAAGATTTCATGAGGGCAAGAAGACAAGGGTTTACTCTGTACACTATGTGGGAAGCCTACCCGGGCATAGAGAGGGCACAGACTTCAAACACATCCTTTAGCCACCAGGCTTCCTTCCTATCCTCTTCTCCAACCCGGGCAGTCCTTTCCTCTCCCAAATTCACCAACCCCCTCACTTCCCCCACCCAATCTCCTGCTTGCCACCCCAAACCCCCCTCCCAGCCACCGGTGTCTTTATACGTCCTCTCCTTATAGAGAAAAGCTTCATTCTCCCAATTACACCTTCAAATCCGTGATCTCTACTGAACAAACAAATGACTCTCTTTAAAATCCCAAATCCTTAGAAACTGAAAGCCTGTCATGTTTTCATATCACACTAGGTAATCAGTTCAGAGTCAAGAGAGGTCTCAGGAGACAAGAATCCTACATGTCACGCAAGTCAAAGGAAATCAGAAATGAAATGCAAGTCGTAGGCCAAAAAAAAAAGAAGCCCTTGAACCTGAAGTGAATTTTGTCTTCGTAAGAGAGTGTCTTGTGTTTTCTGGCTTGGAGATGTTTTGTGAAGCCTGAGGCAGAGGGTGGGCAGAGATCGGCACGGCCTATCTGAATGTGCCCTATCTGCCCAATTATGCGCCTGCTCCTTCACCCTGAATATTTGGCACATCTTCCAAGTATCGCAATACCCTGCTGCATGTGGTCTTTCACGCTTGCTATGGAAAAAATGCCTACCATCAAATCCCATCACTATTGTGACATACAGGACTCTAGAAATGTATCCCAAAAGAAGCAAAATGAAGAAAATTGGCATGGTAGTTGACATATTTTAGTTTTGTCTTTAACAATCAACTAACATTTTGTTTTCTCTATCTTCAATGTCACAGATGTTATATAAAAGTAGAAAGACATGCCTCCTGGCATTTTGTCCTGCATCAAACCAAGGAGTAAAATTCAACACATCAGGAATGTCCTGTTTAGCTCAGCGGTGCATTATCACAGTTCAGGACATCTGAAGTAGTCTCAAATGTCCTTCAGTTAGTTCCACATTGAGCCCATTGCAGTAGGTCCATCATCAAAAGAATATTCACTTGGTAGGAAAACCCACCTCTTCAGAAGCAGCAGAGCCTCTGGGTAACAGATCTCTCTCATGTCCCTACGGCACTGTCATCCCGGGGCTGGCAGGAGCCAGGAAAGGGAACTCAGACACTGGTGCTCTGCTGCGGCAGGAAAATGCTCAAACCTGCAGACGGAGTCTCAGCAAGCCCACTCTCTTCTGCCATCAGTTTAATCGTCTGAAGAACTGGATCGTTGCCTCCTGAATGCCCTTGTCCCTGTGTTCGGTGGTTGGGTAAAGCGGTGGTAAGCATGGCTTCTTCGAGACTCAGTGAGGAGGACAAGGACAGTAAAGGGAGCTACTGACAGCTCTTCAAGACCATCCGACCTTTTGTCGGCATCCGATGGTCGTGGGAGGTAACAAGAAATTGAGACTATGGTTTAGCACTGAGGGTCTGGGGGCACAGAGGAGAATACCCACTTGTGTCCTTCATACACTACTGGATTCCATTGTATAAGAATGACCTGTATGTGTTGTATCAAATAAAACACAGATGGTGCCCAACTTACAATGGTTGGACTGAATGATTTTTCAACTTAACAATGCTGCAAAAGCAATATGTATTCAGTAGAAACCGTTGTTGGATTTTCAGATTTTGATCTTTTCCCAGGCCAGCGAAAGGTGGTACCATCCTCTCCTGATGCCTGGCGGCAGTCCTGAGCCTCAGCTCCCAGTCAGCCACGTGATCGCGAGGGTAAGCAACCCATATAGTGACAACCTTCTGTACCCAGACAGCCATGCACTTTCTGTACGGCATGCAATACGTTCCATGAGAGAGTCAATACTTTACTATAAAATAGGCTTTGGGTTAGGTGATTTTACCCAACTGTAGGTATTGGAAGTGTTCTGAGCACATTTAAGGGAGGCCAGGCTCAGCTATGATGTCTGGTAGATTACGTGTAGTAAATGCATTCTCAACTCACAACAGGTTTATCAGGATGTAGCCCCATCACAAGCTGAGGAAGGTCTGTACAAAATAAAAATACTTTATACATCACATATTTTTCAATTTATTATATCCTTGTAAAATCTCTGTACTGAGAGTCACCTTTCTGGGCAGAGAAGCAGGTCATTTCCCTGATCACAAAAGCCTACTCATCAGGGAAAAGGCAGGACAGAAATGCTACTCTAAGCACTCAGAGGTTTAAACTTCTTTGTTTGGGTACATAAATGTCTGCCAGATGTTTTATCTAAATCTTGTGGCCTGATATACATGCTAAGAAATCAGTATACAGTGAGATCCAGTGTTAAGTAACTATGAATTACAAGAACAGAGACCCAGCTAAGCTCTAAATTTAAAAATGAAAAAATAACACAGAGCCTTAATAAAAGTGGAAGAAAATACGAATATAAAGAGACTGGATTGATGAAGATTAGTAAAATTGATCAATACATTCAATAATGTTATTTCAAATACAACCAAAGGAAAAGTAAAACTTGGATATTTATGAAGAAAAAACTAAGACCATCTGGAATAATAAAATTATTGTTGAAAATAGAAAATTATATGCAGATTAAAACATTTTTACTACTAATAAAGAACTATATACTAATTCAATGGTAACACAGTTTCAACATTTTAACATAATAAGTTATTTTGAGATAAAGTATAAATTCAAAAGATTTACTCAAGAAGCAGAAAATATGAAGTCCCACTTGTGTGCTCAGCATCTACCTGGACCCAACACAGCAATTCCCCATAAGATCTGGGGAGCCAGGGAACTAATATGAGCATGAAATGCATGCTGCCTATTGTGACATGAGTAATAACAAAAATCCTTTGTCTCTGACCCAGGAACCTCCTGTCTTCTGTCAGCACCCATGAAACTGCCAGGCTCACTTGTCAGCTTGCAAGGAGGCAAAAGCCTCAGCTCCCTTCTGTTTCTGACACTGTTATACTTTTTTCCCCACACCAAACATGCTGACTGACATACGCTAAAATGCTCAGTAAAGACTGAATAAAACAATGATATTATTAGAATAATATTTCTTAATATTCATTGTTTTAGTCATGATGCTTCCCGTAAATCCTCTAGGCAGAGTTAGACACAACCTACATAGATCCCTAGGGCATAAAGAACATTTCTTTCTCTCAAATATTTCATCACATTGTACTCCTTATATTTATTTACACACTTACGTCTTCTGCTAGATGATGAGCTCTTCAAAGACATACACATCTAGTACATAGTAGGCACTCTCTAAAAGTGTTCATGAAACTGGTAAGAATGCCAGATACGTGCATACTCTTACTACAGGAACCTTCATGTTCTTGATCGTCAAAGTCAAATGGCCTGGAGAGAAGTGCAAATTCCCTTTTAGACGATTCTGCTGACAGTCTATCTAACAGTAGAGACATCTCATTCAAATACATTTTCTTTGTGTGAATGCACTCACTATTAATTTTGGCCTTTTGTGAAGGTCTCAGCTTTAACTGTTTATAATAAATAAGTAGGCAGGCTTGAGAGTTGGTAACAGCTTAAAGCACAGCATGGACACCCAAAATGTCTCAGTATTAAACCCTTCATGGAGAGATGACCCGCTGAACATTCTATTTTGCCCCACCTTCTTCTACTTATATAGAATTATCCTTAATGGTACAAAAAGGCTGTGTGATGCTGTTTTTTTCTTTGACATTATGTGAATATGTCCTTTTCTGCAAGTGTAGTGCAGTGCACATTAGAGAAATTTGCCAGGCGTATTTTCCCCTTACACACAGACAAGACAGAAGCAGCAGCTACCAAAGCAAGTTAAAGCAACGAGTCAGCCAGCCAGCTATCATCTGCCCTATACTACTTGGGCTGCTTCAAATTCCCTTCCTGCAAAAAAGGTACCAAAGGCTCCCAGCTAAGGTGGAATGTTCAAGCAACATTTCTGATTTCAGTATTTATTTTTTCAATACTCTCCCCTCACGTAAAACATATATACAAGACGTGTTTAGATTTGGATTTCTAAAATAAATTTGTGAAAATGTTGATTGTAAACACTAGTATGTAAGGATAATAGCATGTTGATGATTTTTATGGATACTTTAATCCATTTTAAAGGAAATTCACAAAACATTCAATTTATTAGTTAATGGTATTTTACTTGTGCATAATGTTACAATTCACTCTTATTACCATATTTAATCTTCAAAACAAACCTGAAATTTAATATAAAATAGTAGTTAAGATACTATACTAGGCTTGGTAGTCAGACTGTCATATTCAAATCCCTCATGGACTCATTCTATGAGAAGCCATGATTCCTTTCCAACTTCTTTGTGTCTCCAGTAACTCCATCAAGTCCTAAAAGGATGAGCAGTTTTGTAACAAAAATACATCTTTTTATTTTTTTAATGGATCTATCCTAACCATAATGCTTCTGACAGCTCTCCTGGGGATATATCTTTGTAAAGCAAATGTTTTAAATAATTATTCCAACATTCAGCAAAAAATATGCTTTCTTTTACAATCAGTTTTTTTTAATTGGCTTTATCTTTTACAGATTGGAGGAATGCCCATATGTTTAGCTACAATCTAAGTTTTTCACATAATCCTTACTTTACCAGGTCACATTAGGCTAAGATGAGCATCAAGGTTAGAGCAATAAGTTCAGGATTTACAGACACCCAGACATGAATACTCTTCCTCTTCCCAGTGACCATCTACCATGTGCTGCTGTGTAATTACTGCTGGTTCTGTTACCCAAAGAACCTATTCCGTCACCTTTAACAGCAAAAGAGGACAGTCTCAGCACTGTCATTTGTCACCTCCCCATGGTTTTAACTGTAGAAGGGAGGATTTTTTTCCCCTACCAGGAACTAAACCCCCCCAAAGATACTAGTTCTCTGTTTCTAGTGGTTCCTTATTTTTTGATAAAGTTGAGACACATCCATCCCCCCAGGGCCATGTTAGAGGTCATTTCAGAGCTTCCCATCCATGTCATACTCAAAGGCACGCTCTCTACTAACCATGGATAGACATGTGGACTCCATCCTGGTAAAGGGCGAGTTCCCAACTCACTTGGAGTTCTTTCCTTTGTCTGACCCCATAGGAGGAACATGGTATGCTGTCCTTCATTATTTCAGAATATTACTTCCCATTCCCTGAGGCTTGACTCTCAGCTCAAATTTTTTTCACAAAAGGTCCTCCAGGAGTCCCTTCTTGGAAGCAGGTACTTGGTGAAACCACTAATATATCCCAGTGTCTGAAGGGGTCATGCAGATGAAAGCCTCCACCCTTGACCATCACTACAAAGTCTTGAAAAATAATGGGTTCACATATTTAGAGAAAAAAGTGCATAGAGCTAACTTTATTTCTTCTAGTATTCTGGATCCATTTGCTTGAATCCTGATTTTTACCTCCTAAATTTTACAGTATAGTCAGACCCTGGAGACTTTAAAATTGATTATCCCATATTTCTTTTACCAAATATGACATCTGGCAGGTTGAAAATAGCACTTGCTTCCAATTTTGTGCCAGTTTGAACAAACCACTATCAGATTAATGCTGTTTTATTGGGTACACATAAAATAAGTTCCCAGGAGCACTGCATTTAAATCAAAGGAAGGAAATTGTTAAAGGACATTATCTGTTGATGGAGAAGTATAATGGAAAAAGACTGAGGAACAATCCAATTCATTTCACCTCATTCTCTCTCCTCTCCCAGGGAAAGGCTGGTGGAGAAAAGAAACATCCCAAATCATTTTGCTTTTTCCTTCTGTCTCAAATGCTGTAACCAGGCATATGAGAATTTTGGGGAAAAGAGCCTCTGACACTTTTACTAGTAACATTGTCTTTGCATTACGTCTTCTGGTCTTTCAGTATAAGCACTGTAGAAACAAATATTTTGATATATTCATGTTTGTCTCTCTCATCATTGTCAACACAAGGCACTGAATATTAAGTTATCAATAGAAATGTATTTAATTAGTAAATAGATGAACCAGCCTATCTATGCCCAAATAATCAAATCAGTCATAAAAGCAGCAGTTCTTAAGAATCAGTTTCTAGGTCAGGAGAATCAAATATATTTACAACTATGTCTTAGAAACCTGAAATGCCATTCTAAATGTTTCCAATAGAGGAGAAAAGGCTGATGTATGCCTGGTACTCTATAAATGCTTGTCAGATCATGAATAAAGGAATGAAGGAATGGGCACCAAGACATTGGTTACTTTTGAAACGAGAGAGTGAGGTCAAATTTGGGATGGGGCACATGGTTTCTGGTGTGGCTTCAGACTTCAATGTCTTCGCCTAAGAGTTAAACCTTCTAATAAAGCATTATGCTATACGTGGTTTTGTGTGATTTTCTTAATTCTGTGCTTTATTTAACAACACAATTTTTTAAATTGGAGAATAAAAAATACTAATTTACATAAAACTTAAAGACTGTTAAAAGCTTTAGTATGTATCTTATATAAAGCCATCTGTCAAAGAGCAGCAATCTTTTTTTTCAGTGTTTACTTATGAAATCCAGTCAATCCTTAACTGACAGTGTCCCTTTGCGGGCCAGCCCACAATCTCACTTTGTTTTGCCCACATCCACTTGATTCCACTAATGGGACTAAACTAAGTAGCCCTTTCTGGTCAGACAGATCACTGGAGCCCTTGGGGAAAAGAACAGATGCAAAATAAGCAGAATGTAACAGGCTTACATTCGATCCTAGGTCCTCAGTTTCTTCATCTTTATGATAAGGGATTTCCAAAAATTAGATCACGAGTCACTTCAGGAAACTGGTAAGGCAACATATGCCCCCCCCCCAAGCCATAGTTTGTTCACCACTGGTCTAAAAGCTTGTCCATGGGACAGACCTTGGAGAAATCCTGACCTCACGGAAGCCCAATGATGAATAATACAGTGTATTTTATGGATGATACCAACCCCAACGGAAGAGCTCAAGGTCATACAGCACTTACAGATCTTTCAACCAGAAGTTATTAAGTGGGGAGTGACTTTAGAGGCTATTGTGGGGTAATTCAATTCTCCAGAACACTTGCTGGGTAATACCTAAGAGTCATTTGTCTTTGCACAAGATTTCACTTTGGTCTCCTACGATCAGTGTATTTTAAGTGAGGATGTCAGTGCCAGACACCTGGATTCTCAATGGGAAAGTGCTTCCTCAGTTTTGCCTAGAAACTGAATCACTAGAAGAATGGTAGGATGCCACAGAGTCACACCCATCAGGACCCTGAGATCTAGAGGATGAGCTGGCCAAGTAGGGCTGGCAGCATGAGCAACGGATGGCAGGGATGGCCTGACAACTCCCCCCACTATGGTCAACCGCTGTTATGAGTACTCAGTAGAGAATGGCATGGAGTTTCCAGAAAGCTGAGCTGCCACAGAAAGACCAGGAACTGTGGAAGGACTTCCTACCATCTCCCTGTTTCACCTGCTTTCCCTCCAGAAGAGTAATCAAATCCAGGCTACTTGAATGTTTCCTAGAATAGATTCTAGGACCTACAATATAAGTAAGGCAAGACAGGCTGAAGACATCCAACCAAATGGCAGGAGACGAGAAGTGAATTCAAATCAAACCAAACTCTGTCTCTGCCATGAAACAGAACCAGAGGCACCTGGTAATAATCACAATAATAACCACTGAGATACATACCACTTTGCTGTTTAAAAATAACTCTTCATTATCATTTTACTTACTGTCAAGAAGAAGCAGGAAGAGCAATTAAGTTAAATTGTGAGCGATTTCAACTGGGTAACAAATGGAGGTAGGATTCCAAGCTTTATTTGCTTTTGTCCTAAAAAAAATTCAAGGCATTTCCAGACTGGATACTGGAGTCAATTCAAATCTCTCTGCTAGACATGGAGCACCCAGCGGACTTATACATGTGCCCAAGTAGTTCTGATTATTATTTGTTCGGAAAAAGCGGTTGAAGGCTGTAAATGCCATTCACCACCAGGATGTCTCTTCTGCATCTACGACTGACTGAAATGAAAGTCAAGTGTGGGGATGCTCTGACCAACTCAACATTGGAAAGGGGACCTCCTTTTCCAATGGGTAAATCTGCTTGAGTTCTCCTTACTTGTGAGAGATTCAGAAAGATTAATTAGTGAATGATTTTCAAATTTTATGTAATTTGGAAGAATAATAACCTCACAAGAATTTCGTGGCAGTTGTTTAATATTCAGAGAACATTAAGCTCCCCGGAAGAAAGGATCCATACAAATATAATAATATAGCATAATAAACCTGATTGACAAAGAGCAACATGACATTTTTAACTTGGCAATGTTTTATTTAATTGCATCCTTATAAATGAAACTTTCATTTCCAATATTGGTCAGCAGGAATTTCACTACATTAAGCACACTGTTATAAATAGGAATCCAAAGGGCTCTGTTCTTAACAATTCAAGAGAACAATTTCTAAAGAGATACTTCATGATACATTTTATTGGACTTGATGCTAGTTAGTTGAAACCTGCAGGCAATGGTGAAAAATTATCTTAACCATGACTGATCAAATAAAGGCTATTTTGAATCTACTTTCTGTATCTTTATGCTTATATCCTGAGAGACCACAGAGAATTTGAGTATTTAGTGGGCCACCTTTGGTGAGTGGAATTGTGCTGCCAGGAAGAGCCTGTAGCCCAGCGATGGCATCAGAGGCAGGGAGGGGTGACGGGGGGCCACTGGGAAAGCCAAAGTGAGGGGAAGGAGGTCTAAGAGCCGATGGCAGGAAGCTGAAACAGCAGAAGGTGGAAATGTGTTCCAGGCACAGGGTTCCATCTGAGAACCAAATTAAAATACACAGACACCCAAGCCCTGAGCCACCTCTCGTCTCTTCTTCCTCTTTTCCCCAATTACTCTTACGAAAAGTTCCAAACACTCATCTTTTTTTTTTTTTTTCCTTTTTCAGGGCCATCCATGAATGATCCCTATGGGGGTATCTGACTACAAGTAGAAAAATCAACTGCCAAATCTGTTCATTTGTATGTGACTCACATTAAGGGGATAGGGACAACATGAGGAATTTACCATCCAAGCCAGAAGTAACAACTCTAGATGACTTTCTTCTTCTCTCTGAACTAGTTCCAAAATTTGGTCAAGGCATTTTATAATGAAAGTGAAAGGGAGGGGCGTCTGGGTGGCTCAGTTGGTTAAGTGTCTGCCTTCCACTCAGGTCTGATTCCAGGGTCCTGGGATGGAGCCTCTCTTCAGGATTCCTGAGCAGAGAGCCTACTTCTCCCTCTTCCTCTGCCCCTCCCCCCCCCCACTCTTGGGCGAGCGTGCGTGTGTGTGCGCGCGCGCGCGCTCTCTCTCAAATAAATAAATAAATAAAATATTTACAAAGAAAAAAACAGAAAATGAAAGGGAAAATACAAACATAAAGAAAAGAATATTTCAGTGCTCGCAGTCTTCTTTCTTGCCCCAGATAAAACCATAAAACACTGGCCAGCCTCTACTGTAAAGCAGTCACCCTCATAGCCATCTATGCTGTTGATACAATAATTTTTTCATCAGGTTCCTGTGTAATTGCTGGTGCAAAGACATGGGATAGGGTTAAAAGAACAGTAGGAACAACAGGTGCAAGATCTAGCAATGGCTGTTCTTTAATAATGGGGTAAAGGTTGTATACCAGAATAAAAGGATGTGGGGTAAATGCAAGAGGAGTCTGCAGTTCTTATTTTTGCAGGTAGCCAGGGAATGATCAGAAAGTAGTTAAAGACACAGACAATGCAAAGCAAGATTGTGCTGGGGGAGGACATTCTGGAACCAAGGCGAAACCCCCATCTGAAGCTCAAGGAGGTACGGCTGGCAGTTTAGAAAGCTGACTCATACATCATAGCCATGCACACAAGTACATACCTGAATACATTATTTAGATCACCTGTATTTTTTTTCTTAGAGAGAGAGTGCAAGTGGGTGAGTGTGTGGGGTGTGGAAAGGGCAGAGGGAGAGGGAAAGAGAGAATCTAAAGCAGGCTCCACCCATGCCCAGCTTGGACCCCAACTCAAGCCTTGATCTCATGACCCCGAGATCATGACCTGAGCTGAAATCAAGTCAGACATTTAACCAACTGAGTCACCAGGCACCCCAGATCACCTGTATATTTCTAAACACGATGATGTTTCACCTCTTCTTAATTCTCTTATCTTTGTAAAATCCTAAATCCTTAATGAACCAAATTAGTTGAATTGTAAATGAATCTCACTGAATACTTCACTACAGATCTCTAGAGATAAACCAATACAAATAGCACCCTTTCCCAAATATCCTGGGGAAGCAAACCAATGTATAAAGGTACTTCACAGGTAGTAAATGATATACGAAAGGGTAATTGTCGTGCATATCTTTACACAAAAATAGACCTCATATTTCTACCCTGAGACACACCTTACATAATATTTTAACAGTCTTGGCTATGCATTCTATTTGAGAAGTTAAAAAAAGCACACATACATCTGCAAAGGAAATACAATGACCACACTTTATACAAGAGAATTCTCATCACAGATGTGGAAACTAAGGCCAACGAGTGGAATTTCAAAGGAAATGTAAGTTGAAAGTGGAAACCATTCCCAATAGAAGTCATATGAGGTCTCAGGTAGAGAATTTTTTTTTTCGGTACTAAATTAAAAGAAGTGCAACAAAAATTTTAAGTGATGGATCAGATAAATTAAATTAGGATGTGAATATCAAGTCATATGACTGAACGGAAAACCTTACTGACTGAAATCCTACAAGAGAACCAGATGCTGTTGGAAAAACATTCCAATCAGAGGTTGGCATCAAAATCTCCCCCACCTCTACTGAAACTGTCAAAATATTAAACCCTACTTAAGGAACACTCGTCTTTGAACCTGGCAGCAGGGAATTTTGCAGCTGCCTGAAAGGAAAATCCATCTCAGCTGAATTACTTTGAAAAAAGAGAGGAATGCTATTTCTCTCAAGGACTCTTTAACATCAGAATCAATTTTCAGATAATTTCTCTAGAGACCACTCAGTCAACATCCAAGGGGACCACCCTTCAGGGGAGCTACATGGCCACAGGGGGAAATAGGGACACCACGCGCTCCCAGCTCAGGAAGACATGGGCCAGGTCATGTGGGACACAGAGCACCTTTGCGCAGGCCTTCCACGTGGCCAATTTAAAAGAAAATATACCATGCAGAATCAAAGTTTTTCTTTCATTTCCAGCTTCGCTCTATGACTAGTTTGCTCAATTACATAGAACTTTCGGAGTCTCAGTGCCTTCCTGGTTTAAGGGCCCTGGCCCACTCCAATAGGAAAAATCGACATGGCGAGTCAGGGGTTGAGGGAAGGGGTAGGTCGTGTGAGGAAAGCAGAAGGGGAAAGAAAATGTCTTCTCCTTGTGCCGAAAACATCCATTTACTAAAGCTGACTCCGTCAACCGTTAGCCATGTGCACGCACCTTAGTTTCCTAAACTCTCTAGGCCTTAGATTCTTGACCTATGACTTGGGAATTTAAAAAGATTTTACCTAAAAGGTATAATGTGAGGGATAAAATAATCCTTTTACAGTACTTAGACCTTGGTGCTTGCATATTTGTGGTGGTCAATTAATGTTAGTTATAATAACGAATACGATGCCGGGCAGGTAAATTTACTTACAGAGCCAGAAGACCACTTTACATGGCCTCAGTTCTAGATTCTTCCTTCCTGGAGTAAGTAAGGCCACTTTGCTCTCTTTTCCCTCTGCATCAGAACTCCCATTGGAAAGGCAGGTACCAGAGCCTTTCCTATTGTGGCCATTACCCTCTGCCAGGCTCCCTGGGACTGCCCCAACTTTCTAGACCCTTTGACCCATAGTGACCCAAATGCTCTATACTCCAACTCCCAGGGTGTCCAATCTTGTTGCACAGATCCTGTTTCCTTCATTCCTCCATGTTCCTCTCTAGGTTTTTAAGGATGCCTTTGTTCAGGACAGCACAGGAAGCTACACTAAAGTGTCTTCACTGGATGAGAGTGAGGACATAGGTGAGGACTGCTTACCATAGACTCAGAAGAGGGAGAATCTGTTTTGTGGGACATATTATTCAACATAATTGTCTTTAACATGTGTGTCCATGGATAATCACCACCATGCTAATGAAAACAATGGAGAGAAAGAAGTTAAGGATGCAAGATTTCAAGGAAAAATCAAATACCATTGACACTGATTACTGGAACTGGAAAACCCAATAAAATAAGAAGAGGAGAGACTTAAAAATTCATTTCTCCTCTGTAGGTTATAACTAATCATAGCCATTCATGGTAAGCCGTTTATCATTCATGGCTAATTATCAAGCAGCCCCAGCACAATTACGTGTATTTTTCAGTATTAAAATCATCGAACCAGGATTTTTCAGCTTGACGAAGCTTTTGAGATCATGAAGGTCAAGCCACTCCTTTCACAGACAGGGACTTTGAAGTGTGAGAAGTTAAATGACTTGCTGGTTCCCAGAGAGGTGCTCAGGCGAAGGGAACCCTAGCCTGGGGCTCCATCCCTGTTGGCCACTGCCCTGTCTGGGAAATATCTACCTTTGAAGCAAACGGGATGTGTTAAGAGTGTGACACTTCATACTGAGTACTATCTGTTATTTTGCAACAGAAATAGATTTTGATCCCTGACTTCGACATGTTAATTTTTAGATATTAGCAAATCACTCCAGTAGAAATGTTCTATGAGAAACAGTAACTCTGGAGTAATACAGACTGGGAAATAGAGGTTTAGGGTAAGGGTGTCGGCATGTAGAGAAGTTCCAGAAACAGGCTGGTGGGAAAATTAAAGAGCATTAAGAAAACCAACAGAAGATGAATAAAGCTTTTGAAAATGTCCTTCTCTATTACAAAATACACACTGTAAGATAAAAGATATTAACTTTTATCTCGATGAACTCCTTTGACCTAGAGTAGTTGTCTCAGGATAAAGGGAAGTTATGCCTGTTCCGTAAACTATATAAGTTTACCTACCTAAATTGGAAAGCTTCTTCCTAATCATGTCCCAGACAGAGACCATGAAATCCCACACATCCCTGGTAGCTCTCAGTCCAGACCCTTTCAATCCTCTTCCACCTCCCTGACCTGGACCCACCCCATGTGCGGTAGGCCCCCAGTGCGGTATGATGTGAAAAGTACCAAAAATCATGTGCTTGAGGAAAGTCTTCCCTCTGCTAGTTACCTCTTTTTTGAGCAAACACAGTGGGCAGCCAGAAGACTGATGTACAAGTAGCACCAGTACCGCTGAGGAGTGGCGCCCACACACAGAGTAAGTCCAAGGATCCTTGAGAGGACGGAATGAGCACAGATACATTTTGATGAGAGGACTCTACGACAGGAAAAGAAAATTAAGCCTGGGGTGGAGGTGACTATGTTTATGTCTGCTGGCATACAGATAGGACATTAGCTGTGTGGGGGCTAGAAACAAATGCAAGCTGTTTCACGGTTATGCCCATAGCAGACTCAGTCCCTATCATTCCTGTGACTTCAGTATCACACATTGCTAGGAAATGGACACCAGGGGGTTTTGTCCCAGTCATCATTCCTGCTATTGAAATATTTTGGAGTCAACAGTCTTCCTAAAAAATTAACTTATTTGGGGTGTCGGGGTAGCTCAGTTGGTTAAGCATCTGACTCTTGATTCTGGCTAAGGTCATGAACTCATGGTCGTGAGATCGAGCCCCACATCGGGCTCCTCACTGGGCCTGAAGCCTCCTTAAGATTCTTTCTCTCCCTCTCCCTCTGCCCTCCCTGCCCCTGGGTCATGCATTCTCTCTCTCTCTCTCTCTCAAAAAATAATAATAATAATAATTTATTTGGAATATATGACCGAGAATTAAAAACAGTCAGAACTGTCCATGCTTCCTAGATCAATTTATGGACCCGAAGGCCCAGCTGAAAGTTCCACACCCTCCCTGACCAGCTATGAATGTTGTCATGGGTACTAGGGAAGTACAGCTCTTATCTAGTGTCTTGTCATCCTTCTTCAACTAATATGTTCCTATTTCTGGAGAGTATGTATCATGATGTTGTAATCATGTTGCATTATAAACCAATGTTAAATTACAGAAAGATTTCAAAGTAGAAAAAAAGCACTTATGTTACCAACCCTACCCAGTTAGTATTTCACAGAATTTTTCACGTTTCTATGTTTGCATCCATACCTTTCCCATAGCCGAGAGTTGAGTAGACATATGATAGTAGTATGAGTTTTTAAAATTGATTTTATATGTACACATATAAAGCCTTCATATTTATCATTTTCATGACGATTATCACACTATGCTAATGTGTTACAAATTTATTTTATACTATTGAATAAATAATTTGCCTAGAACTTACACTATTTTAGGCATCAATGCATTAAGGGTCTTCATGTATATAGCATTTTCCTTTCTCTGGGTTATTTCTTTAGGATATATTTCCAGAAGAGAGTTTTCTTGGCTCTAAGGTTAGCACTTTGTATGTGGGAAAGTGTATATGAAGCATATGTAATGTAACAACATCAAACATAATACAAATATGTAAATATATTTATTTGTGCAGAGGCCTGTGTATATCTACATACAGATGTGTGTGTGCAGTTATATAGTTATACACTCTGACTAGAGCATTATACTTGTTTGACCCCTTTCAAATTTTTACTAGAAAAAAATGTTCATAACTTTTTCAGTAATCATTTATTCATCAAGGAAGAAAACAAAATCTGAGAAATAGATGAACGGTCACCAAGACTTCAGTGCTGTAGCTGATTTAGAAATGAACACAAACTTCATCTGAAACATAAGCTAATTTTGACACGTTGATAGGAAGCCACATAAGCTCTCCGGGTTTCAATTTTCTCATTTAAAACAGAAAAAAAACAAGCAAATCAAAACAAGAATCTCTAAATCCCCTGTTTGCTTCCCGGCTCTCTACTCATTTGTGTTATTATTTTAGGGCTACAAATAGACACACGTTGTATGTTACATCTTCTCACCATACACGGTACGTAAACACTATGTCAGCCCCCAAAATAGCTGAACGGTGAGATATTTAGGCAAATGACCCTGAAGGAGAAACCTAACTATGTGCTCTTGGGTTAAATGGAAAGAAACATAATCAGCTAAAACGTCTATATAAATCTAGCCTGGCAAATCTCTCAAATGGATCTGAGATTAGAAGCCAGCAACAGATGGCAACGTGCTTCACACAAAGTCAATTCCTCTATAACCTTGAGATTTTGAAAGGTCCCCAAAGAAGTAAAATCAGAACGGCTCTTAGCCAGGATTGTCCTCAAGACAGATGAAGCTAATGGACTTGTGTCAAAGGAAGAAGATGAGATCGATGTTCTACGGGCTTCAGTCCCCCAGGTGCAAGGACATTTTGCCATCAGGCATGTAGAATAAATCTTCAGGTGACTGGAAGGACAGATGTGGAAAATATATTGGCAGGAGAAGCCGGTGATGAAGGCCCAACTCACATATCACTCGGGAGGAGTGCTGTTGTGCTGCTGAAGCTTGTCCCGGACAGGGAGGAGAGCGTGCTGACGTCACTTCCCCACCCACAGGTCAGAAACACTCCAGACCACGTAAGTGAACACAGAATGCGAGTTTTAGCCAAAGACTCTCAAAACATAATAGAGTACATGACGTGAGGCATATTAAAATGACTTAAACAGAAATAGCTTAATGTTTGGTTTTTTTTTCCTTTTCAAAAAGGAAGTGAAACTTGGTATCTTCTGCAAGTTTCCCAGCCTTCATTAGGTTCACCACCCTTTATCAAATCATTGGATAGTGGGCAAAAGATCCAAAGGCAGGAGCTCCACTGTTACTAGGTAAGGAAAAGAAGTCAAATAGCCCTTCATTTATGAACTACTAGATGTTTTCTGAGCTCAAGGTATCAACTCCTATGAGTCAAAGTTTGGAAATTCTAAGGATGATTTGAAACCTGTTCATTCCACAAAATCCATCACTTCCACCTCCCCCTGCTACTCATTCATTCACCTATTTATTTATCTACCTATTTGTGCAATAAACTTTATAGCGCACCTACCATGTGCTTCGCAAAGGGTTTACTCCCAGAAACCTTGGGGTTTCAAGCTCTGAGGAATTCTGGGAAAAGAAAGGCAAAGAAAAGCATGACCAGAGGAGGTAGATCCAGAGTACCTCCCAAGCACCCCTCTCAGGATGTTACTCCACATAACCCCACCAGCCCCGGCCTCCTCGCAGACTCCCCAGGCACTGCCGACAGAAACCTGAACGGGAAATCAGTACCCGCTGTAAGTTACCAATTTACCAAAAACTACAATGAAGTGTATCAGCTCTACCGAGCCAAGTGGATCTCTGGAATCGAAAATCAATTCCATTTATTCCAATCCCCTTTTCTCCAAAAATAGCATAATCACCTCCTAAATGTATAACTGTAAAGCATGACTGCAAATACAGCCGTGTATCTGAGGCAGCTGAACTTCAAAAAGAAAGCACTGTGTACATTTCAGAGGCTTCCGTAAGAAAACTGTTCATCCAGGTGACTCAGCATCTGTCATCTTATAAATCAGTTGAAAGACAAGGGAAATATTTAAAATCATCAAAGGCATGTGTCAATGTACGACTGTGGGGAAAGGAGTTGTTAGATTGAGTGTCCAGACATGGGTTCCCTACCACGGTTTCTCTAATCTTAGATCCCTTCACTCTGAACAAAACTTCACAGCTTATACCTGCTTACTGCTTACATAAACCTTCTGGTGATGAGAAAACAAAAAAAGAAAAAAAGTGTGAGTTAATTGGAAGCTCTCAGCTTTATAAAGTAGGTAGTTGCCATGATGGGGAGCATACAGTGGTCTAAGGAGACAAGAGAAGATGCTCGAGTTGGCCATCTTGCTGACCTGGCAGAGAAGAATGGCTGTGAAGGAGCCCAGGGCATTTTATTAATATTCTTTAATTAGAGATATAGAACCAGACAGAGATTCATGAATAACAAAATTCAAGCACTCACAGTGATTTACATTAAAAATAGAACTACCTTATGACCCAGCAATTGCACTATTAGGTATTTGTCTGAAGGACACAAACAGTGATTTGAAGGGACACCTGCACCCAATGTTTACAGCAGCAATGTTCACAATAGCCAAACTACGGGAAGAGCCCAGATGCCCATCGACAGATGAATGGATAGAGAAGATGTGATATAAATATATGCACTGGACTATTATGAAGCCATCAAAAAGAATGAAACCTTGCCATCTGCAGCAACGCGGATGGAATGAGAGGGTATTATGCAAAGCAAAATTAATCATCAAAGAAAGACAAATACCATATGATTTTACTCATATGTGGAATTTAAGAAACAAAACAGATGAACATAGAGGAAGGGAAGGAAAAATAAGATGAAAACAGAGAGGGAGACAAGCCATAAGAGACATTTAACTTCAGGAAACAAACTGCGGGTTGCTGGAGGGGAGTGGGGGGAGGAAGGATGGGGTAACTGGGTGATGGGCATTAAGGAGGGCACGTGATGTAATGAGCACTGGGTGTTACATGCAACTGATGAATCACTAAACTCTACTCTGAAACTAATGATACACTATATGTTAATTACATTGAATTTAAATTTAAAAAAAGAATTCGAAAATTTGTAAGTGCATACAAATGATTGAGCAAGGGGCACCTGGGTGGCTCAGTCATCTAAGTATCTGCCTTCAGCTCAGGTCACGATCCTGGAGTTCTGGGATTGAGCCCCGCATCAGGATCCCTGCTCAGCAGAGGGTCTGCTTCTCCCTCTTCCTTTCCCCTGCTCATGCTCCCTCTCTCTCAAATAAATAAATAAATAAATAAATAAATAAACACAAAAATAAAATCTTTAAAAAAACAAATGATTGAGCAAAAAAGTCTTTAGAACCTTAAAAAAAATCATTCCAAAGACTCTTCAGCCAGAAACCAAGAAAAATCCTACACCTGCAATACACTACTACAGCACTTATTGACAACGAAGTCATTGTGAAAAGAAACTTTAAAGGTCTTTACTAAATGTCATTAAAATGTCTTAGGCTTTGGAGCAATGCTGAGGCCCGGAACACTAAGGAATTCCCAGGTTATCCACAGAAAAACACGTTATTCAATGATGCTTTCTCTAATGACCAAGAAACTCTGCTCCCTTTCTCGGCAAATCTGTCAGACTAAAATCTGAAGCAAAAAGAGAAACAGAACCAAAGCTATTGCATTCGACTTGGCCTATGTTCTTAGGTTTGTCGTCTTTGGTCAATACATTTATAGGCCTCTTCTCTGCACCATTTACAAGTTCCTGCCCCACTGAAGCTATCACACCCCAGAGACACAAATCCCTCGCACTCTTCAAGCCCTGATCAAAGGGTACTCCTGAAGGATTGTCCCAGCCAGAATGAATGGTTTCTTGTCCTGGCCATGAACAGCAAATTACTCACCCTTCCGTGTACAGCATTATTTTAATCGGTCTCGGCTTCACGGGCTTCAGGCTTGGGCTGCTCCTTCTTGCTTAAGAGGACTCTGTAACAGCAGCTCCTTAAGTGTGTCTTAGTCGCTTGGGTTACTATAACAAAATACTGGGCTGGGCGGCTTACACAACAGAAATTTCTCTCACAGTTTGGAGGCTGGGGGTCCCAGATCAGGAGCTGGGAGCTTTGTCTCTTGGGGAGGGCTCTCTTCCTGGCTTGGAAGTAGCTGCCTTGTCACTACATCCTCACATAATGGAGAAAGTTCCAGTGTCTCTTCCCCTTCTCATAAGGGCACAAACCCATCATGGGAGATCTACTCTCATGATCTACTCACCTTCCGCAGACCCATCTCCCAATATCATCGTATTAGCCGTTAGGATTTTAACATGAATTTCAAGGGGACACAAACTTTCAATCCGTGATAAAATGCTAACTAAATTGAATGAAACACATTTCCTTTATCAAATGCTCCCATCACTGCAAATAAGGGCTTGAGACAAAATCTAAAATGAAAACATTTGTTTTCCACTTGTTCTAAAAGCTAGCAATCCACACACCAAGACCTTTTAGCCCACCTCTGACTGGTTTCTATTTTTTCACCAGAGTCAGACAAACTGAATGTTGTTTTATCCATGTGCTTCAGTATTTCACCGTCCTTTGATGCCACTGACCTCATCCCTAGCAGTACATTCAGGCTTTTTTTTTTTTTCCCCTTTAATGTGAAAAGAATAAAACAGAAGTTCACTAACTTTGTTCAAAATGGATCTTACCAGATATCCTGAAAAGTCTACTGCTCTAACATGATTTCCACTCACACTTTTCAGAAAACGAATCTTTCTGCAACAGATGCCAAGGACTGGCATTTACAAACAATTATGCTGCGTGCTGTCATTTTAATATTTCATTAAAAATATTATCCAATGTTTGTTAATCACTGTGATGGGTCACCCTACATTATTTCACTGAGTCTTCGTAAGGACACTGTGAGATGATTTCCATTCTTCCCATGAGAAATAGGCTTAGAAGGAGTAAAAATAACCTGTTCAGTGTTGTACAGCCAAGCCAAGGTAGGCAAGATCCTATGTATTCAGTATTTTTCTAACCCTGAAGCCCATGAATATTCAACTACACCACCTGGTCTTCCCAAGTCACATGCCAAAGCATGTGCAATATATTGAAATATATATGCCATGTGTTAATAGATGAGGAACGGTTCCATACAAATTTAATGGGTGGAAGGTGGGGGGGGGGACCTCTGTCATCTTAAAGCTATATATAGTTTACATCCCAAAAGAAGTAAGAATTTTATCCCTACTTTGGAGCATGATTTTTTTTTTTTTGTTTGCTTAGTGTCATTAATTATTGCCCAAAATCCTATAAGGAAGAAACATCCTATAAGGAAGAAACATCGTTATCGCTGTTGTCAGAACAAAGTAACGCTTATCTCAAAAGTTTGCCATGGGAATTGTGTTAACAATATCTAGGATGCTCAGCATAACGTCTGGGCACACAGTATCTGCTCAACGAATAGCACCTTCAATGTCCTGTTCTTAGCTTATAGACAAGGAATGCTGTCGGGCAGGTTTAGAAGCTTTTACATCCTGACGCAGATCTTACAAGGTAGAGTCTATACCTTCCTGTACAGAGTCTATAACCTAGGGGCGTCTGCGTGGCTCAGTCGGTTGAGCGTCAGACTCTTGATTCCGGCTCAGGTCGTGATCCCAGGGTTGTGAGATGGAGCCCCACATCAGGCTCTGTGCTCAGCTCGGAGTCTGCTTGACAGTCTCTCTCCCCCTCTCCCTCTGCCCCTCCCGACTTAAAAGTAAAGGAATGAACTCTGAAATGCCATTCACTCTTTTAAGTCAAGATGTAGAGTCTGTTGAATGTATATCAAGCTAAGAATTCTACTGCCTTTAAAATGACACAAAAAGAATGAGCAGCTTGCTCTGAAAAGACCATGCCTTCTAATACAGAAAGCTCTCGCTCATTTGACTCCAGCCTCATTTGTAATTACATCCTCTCCCACATGCCAATGCAAGGGCTGGCTCCCTGGTTTGAAAGGCATGGCTTGTGTAATCCAAATGTCAATAGCTCCATTTCCTGGGGCCCCCCACTCAATTTCCTCCTCAGTATCCCCTCGCCTATCCCAGCCAAGGCCCACTTGATTTCCTCCTCAAAACCCCAAGATTTCAATTATCACCACCCCTGTGATCTCAGCCTTTCCACATGGTTGTATGCAGCCCCTCCCGTGCCAAGTGCACACTGAACATGAACCTAGTTAACCATCCGTCTTTCTAGGCATCATCTGAGTTAGGGAGGTTAAGCCTTCCTTCCGACCTGAATGAACAAGAAGGAAATAAAATGTGTAAGCTGAGATTGGATATGTTTCTATAAGTTCCCCACATTCATTTCCTTGAAAAGTATACAAATTCCTTACTTTGGGCCAGTGTTTTGTCTGAGCGTGATGATTACCTGGTACACTGGGTTCAACAGAATGTCTATGAAATGCACTTCTCCAGTAGAAGGGTTTAGGAACTGATGACAGAAAAACACTGTGGGTAATCGTTAGGGTCAGCCAAACTTGGAAAACACAACTGAAATAATTTAACTACACATGTATTTTTAAAAGAATTTTTTTGCAAACATAATTATAATTGCCAACTTTATATTTTCTCTGCCAACTTTTCAACAATTGCAAGCATATTTTTAAATCCTTCTAATTTCCTCTTTTTTAATGATGTTGGTGCAAACTGCCAATTCAAGCCCTCTATTTTAGCAAGAGTTTGGTAATGTGGCAGGTTTGGTATTATTTTAGGTCACAGTATAAGGACAAGCTGTTATCAACAGGCTCCAAATAATTTCCTGTGCTCCTCAAACGTTTCCCAGCAACTGACCTGACATGGCTCGAAATTAGCTTGAGCAATTTGACAGGATCACAACACCTGCCCTGGAGCTCTAACTACACATTGCTCTTATGAAATTTAATGTGTTCAGGTAATGTGCTAAACTTGCACGTTTTATCTATTAAAGATGTAGTCACAAAAAACAAGACAGGTTATCAAAATCACTGGGAGTACCCTGAAGTGAGAGATATTATGAAAAGACATCATAAAGAATATTTTATTACGAATAGTGACCCTAAGGATGTATTTAGGTAGTTCTTTACATATTTATATATATATTCTTTCCCATTTGGTGGAGGCAATTTAGAAAGCATTAAAAATAAACAAAAACAGGTGACACTTGAAATCTGCAGAATGACTACTTTTGTGTTAAAATGAACCCAAGTAAAATGTGGAACACTGGCTATGTACTTTTGTCCCTTACAGTGTTAAACATGTGTTGATTAAATAAATGAATAGTAACATAGCCAGAGAGAATAGCAATTAGCATGAATGATTACCATTATTATTATTTTATAATATTAAATACGATCTTAAATAGCTTACGAAGTTTTAAAGCTGCAAGGGGTCTAGACTTTTAAAATATTAAAGCCCATGTTGCACTATTTACCATTACCTCTCATTTCTCACATAGTCTTTATTATCCCAGCCACCCAATCTGCTTTTCTCCAATGTCTCTTCCCCTGTCCCCTTTCCTTTGGTCTTCTTTGCACTCACATGCCTCTCCCTCTATCTCTTTTAAAGAAATATGAAGAAAATAAAAAATATATTATCTATATTGACCCATGTATTTACCATCCAGATTTCTATCCAATACTAAAGACTCGGTTCAAGGTGAAATCATGTCTCTTGTCTACCGGACAGGGTGTTGTGATGATGGGTAGCTAATGCTGTCTTGGCCACCATGGGAAGCCTGGAAATGGGGCTATCCCAGGGGAGGCAGAGCCCACACATGGATCCTGGTGGCCCTTTTGAGCCCTAAGTTGAGTTACACCTGAAGATAGATTTAGTTCTAGACTACTGTTTCTCAAATTTTACTATGTGTCAAAACAACCCAGAGGGCTTGCTAAGGCAGAGAGATGGCTGAGCTTCACAGTGAGAGTTTCTGATTCAGCAAACTGGGAAGGGGGTGGGGAGGCACTCAGAATTTGCATTTCTAACAAGTACCCAGTTGATGCTGGCTCAAGAACACACTTTGAGGGGACGCTGGGTGGCTCAGTCGGTTAAACATCTGCCTTTGGCTCAGGTCATGATCCCAGGGTCCTGGAATCGAGCCCCATATCTGGCTCCCTGCTCAGCGGGGAGCCTGCTTCTCCCTCTGCCCCTCCCCCAGCTCATGTGCTCAAGATCTCTCTCTCTCACTCAAATAAATAAAATCTTTTAAAAAAAATAAAAAGAACATTCTTTGAGAAACACTGTCTTAAGTATTTCATTTAAGTTGTATATAATTGTAATTTTTTTTCTTAAGCATGTTTGGGTTGGGTTTTCTATTACTTGGACCCCAAAAAGATGTCCTACCTGATACATCTATGAGTATCTGAAAGACACCTGCTCCCTAAATAAGCCTGAATTACTCCATCTTAGAGTTTATACATTAGATGCATATGAAGGCAACTCAGAGGCAATAACATAACACACAGAATAATATACATCTCATAATATATTTAAGGGTTTTACCTACTTTATTCTATGCTAAAATGAAATTTCATAGCATCTTGTAATCAAATATTAGAGGTACACAAAAACTAATACTTAGATTTCTTTTCTGAATAACAGAAAGTTTCTGATATTTTCACATGGAATTTTATTTTGATGAACTTAAATTGAAGCTATTTTTACATAATAAATATAACTACCAAGACAGATCTGATTTTACTTTGGATATAGTAAAAAACACTACACTTATGAGTTGCAACTAGTATTTGTTTAACATACTACCCATTGTTTCATTTCTCATTCATCTTCTGCAATCCTAATGAGAAATTGTTATCTATGTCTAACGAGTCAAAGTGTCCTAGGCACCCCAAAATAAAAATACGCCTTTAAGTAACTAGAAACTTATCTGGATGTGGTCATTTGCGCAGGAGTCATTAAATTTCTAGTCTTCTGGGTCTTAGTACCCATTCATTATGGGATAGACTGCAATCTTTGGGAGTTGATGTAGCCTTTGGCCACCACTGGACACCTTCGGATGGCTGTTTTACAAACAAATGTTCCTGCTCCTTTTGCCCTCAAAAACATTGCTTCTCAGTTTCCTATGGATGGCCCCGACACAGCACCTGCTACTCTCCCAGATGGCAGATATTTGAAGTATTTATCCAAGAATGAGGAAGAAGTACCAGTGCTGAGCACCAAAGCAGGGCAGGAGTTCTCTGGTAAACCGATACTTAATCCTTTCATTTCCAATTAGGAAGAGGCCTCAGTGTCTCTGGGGGAGGTGTGGGGAAAGGTTGCAGGACTTAGAATATTTGGAAACCAATATGACCACAACAGTTTACATTTACTGAATAAGTCTTGCCCCTACCTCCCCAGCTCCACCATCAATTCCATCCCTCCTCCTGCCAATTCCATCCTATCAATCTACCTAGCATCCTCCTTCCTTCCCCTTTTGCTTTCTGTGGTCACCACCATAATTCAGAGTATTCTTAGGTTTCACCACTGGCTATTAAAGTAGCTTTCTCATTGTTCTGTCCATTTAAAGATTTTTGTCTTTTCAATTATCATAAGATCAATGTCCCTGATATTTCCATCTGGAAAAGCCAATCTCTGCCCACGGTTACCTGCCAAGGGTTGTCCACCGTCATTTTTTTGGTGTTGAAAGGCTCCCTATGAGCTGCTACCAATGATCTCTGCAGACTTCTCCCTGATAACACCTCTGAAAGCACCCATTGACCTAAGCGAGCAAGACTAGTGTCCATGACGTTCACCTTACGATTTTGCTCATTTCCTCCCTCTGGCTGGAATGCCAGTCCTCCCATACCATTAGTTAACACCTTCCTTATTTTCAAAACAGCTCAAACTCCTCATATGCCCGGCACTTTGCACCTCTTTAATACAGGATTATCCTGTATTGCAAACCTACCACTCCATTTCCTAAGAAAAAGACTCATATCTTTTCATCTTTACAGCCCCTACAGCGACCAATGCAGAGTCTAATTCATAGTACTTGCTTAAAACATACCTGGTAATTGAATGTAAAAATGACATAATAATCATACACATACAACACCAATATGTACATCTTCTGTTTTACATCTCTACATATAAATTCTTGGATCTTTATATATGAGAAAGCAGTCCACTTTCAGAGTGTCAATTTTTTTTTAAAGATTTTATTTGTTTGTTTGGGGGGAGAGTGACACAAGGAGAAGAAGAGAGAGAATGTCAAGCAGAATCCATACTGAGTGTGGAGCCTGATGAGGGGCTTGATCTCATGACCTTGAGATCAGGACCTGAGCTGATATCAAGAGTCAGAAGCTTGACTGACTGAGCCAACCAGGCACCCCCAGAGTTTCAACTCTTAAAGATAGTGACTAATTTGTATGGGCACACTTTCTAATAATTACACACATACTTTTGTCAAAGATATTTATACTCATAAGGACTTCTAATAAAACTGTAAGTATTTTGAATTTCAAAATCAAGGTTTACAGAAAATTAGTCCCTAAAGGACCCATAGTTCCTCATTTGAAACAGGAAATACATTCTCCATTAAGTTAATCACCTACCTAACAGTGCTGTCAGTTTACAATGGTTGACCGACCAATCAATGGTTGTGGGACAGCTCATATGATCTAAAACTGTTTATATTCTCTTTTCTTCTTCAATAAATGAATTCTATTGTTGTTAAAAATCTGAAAAACAGAAATCTGAATAATACCGAGTATGCTGACTGATTCCACTGCTCTTCTGAAGTTCTCAAAAGACAAATTCGAAAAACAATTTATTCAAGTAACCAAACACGTTATTCTACATAAAACATTCTTTTAAAGTAGAAAACATATGAAGATTAAAGCGAGTAGTTCATCAAAAAGTAGATAAGTGGCTTACTAAGTGTGCATATGAAACCAGACAACTATTAACCTGCCTCATGACATACAGCAATATTCTGGTTTTCATAAAACCACTGTGTTTTATAGCACCTGGAGCACGCATTTATGCAAAGACCTGTTGAAAGATGTCATAAAATGACAGATTGGGTATATTTAAGTACAGAGGAAAGAAACACTTCCCCTTTGAACTCACAGGACATTAGTCTATATTTAGGGAATTCATATGAATTCCCTCACTAGAGATTAGCTTCTGGGTATATTTTTGCTCTTCTCTTTTTAATTTTCTTACCCCTTCAGAAAAATCAATATAATTTACTGTATAATTAATATGCTTACATTTAAAACCGAAACATATTTACCTCCAAATTAAATTTAAATATCAGATATTTATAATCACATCAATCAGCTAATTTCACCGAGAAGCCACGACATTGGAATACCTATGTTAAATCTTGTGCTGATAGAATAATTGCTGTCAATAGCTGAATCCCCTCCCACCATGTCACCTTGCGGCGACCAGGAGAAGGCGGAGCATAGAGACGGGGCTTGACCATGTCTCTCCTTTTGCCCAACAGTATAACAGTATGTGGACATAATGTGCAGGTGACTCAAGGCCTCCAGGAACACCAAGTATTTCCTCTTATGCTCTAGTGCTCCCTTGACCCACCATGACAAAAGCATGCCCCAACAGCACGAGAATAACGTGGAGCTCAGCCCACACCCCAGAATCTAGCCTTGCCCACTTGAGTCATAGCTGAACTACACACCCGAGAGGGAGGGGCGAAAAAGATTGGTTTTGGTATTTTCTGGAAGGCCCCTGAATTCTGGGGTGGTTCGTAATGCAGCATTCTTACAGCAATAACAGTAACATCCTAAGAGACAATATTAGAGAAAATGCACTGTTGCCCTTGAGGAGTGCGTAATATAATTGCAGTGATGTGGGAATGGCCTGATAATAAGATCAATAACAACAGTAAGAGTAGCTGCTGATGAGCGATTACGAATAAGCCAGGGATTTTCCTGAGTCTTCACTCTCACAATAACATGAGGAGAGGAGGAAACAGAGGCGTGGGGAAGTTTATCAACTGCCCAAGATGATGTAGTTCATAATGGGCAGAGCCAATTTTTGAACCTAGAGGGTCCTTCTCCTTCAATATCCTCACTGTTCTGCCTCTCACAGTTTCACATATGGAAAAACACTTGGTTATTATGGATTAATACCGCATACACTCATTGGAAATCACAGAAAAGAAATCTAAATATTCTTGGGCACCTGTTATCTGGTGGCACCGCGCTAAATGGTGAAGTCAATGCAAGTAACTGATGCCACAGCTTTTGGTGTCGGACAAATATGATCCTAAACATTCCATTTAACTTTTCTCAGGCTCAACTCTTTGCCTTTAGAATGGCAAGATGACCCACCCAGTAGGTTTCCTATGAGAATATAACACAAGAGACATATGGCAAATCCTAAATAAATAGTAACTGTGTTATCATTACCTTATCTCGATTCCATAACACTATGAGATCCATTATTACAATTCAACAGATCTTTTCCATATAAAGTTTATCCCATATAATGTTGCCCTTTTAGAAAGGAATTGTCTTCCAAACCGTCATTGTTTCCTCCAAATAACCCCATACACACCATTCCCCCAGTGATTCTTCTCACTCATGCTCAGTTCTCTCGCTAGTGTGACTAGTTCTGTTCCACACAGAGGGCAGCAGAGACTGTCATGGCTTTTGATTTGATGATTATGGTTTTGATATGGCTTTTGATATTCATTTTGGGGGTATATTTCAAGGTGTGCACAAATATTCTTTTACTGTATTTTAATAGGCTATGTACCGATTGTTGGGAATTTAACAAACGCCGAGTCTACTCTATAGAACGTTAATGCCCATGTTACAAAATCATGCAGGTATCGTAGGCATTGGGCACTCATAAAATAATAGTTTATGAGAGGGACAGTTCTTAAAATTTTCAGAAAGTAAAGGTTTCAAGGTACGCTGAAGGTCATAAGACATCTTTTTGTAGCAGTCAACTGTCTGAAATGAAAATCTTTCCACCCCTTTCCTGAAACAGAGGACACTGGATTCAGCACCTGCTGCTTTCTGATGGCTCCAATCGCCCAGTTACCATTGCCTGTCCTCTGCGAGTCATCTTTTTGGAGACGTTTAATAAATGCTCATTGAATTTAACTTAACTGAAGTTCAGAGAAGTCAAGACTTACACAAGGTCACACAATAAGTAACAACAGGGAAGAAAGAACAATTTGTTTTGCTTTCTAATTCTAATTTCCAGGCACTTTCCAGAGCAGTGTGCCTCTGCATTTCCATCCTATCCAAACCTGCTCACTTAGCTTTCCCAAAGGAAAGATTACTAACTTCAATAGAGACTATATTATTAACAGATCAGTGCACTGCCACTCCTCAGTCTTAAAATTCTACATCTAGCATATTAGCAGGGATGAAATATAGAAACAGAATCTTAGGCAGATTGATGAGTGACATACCCACCTCCGAAAAGTAAAGTACACCCTTGTGATGATCCAGTCAAAACTGTTCACTTTTCTATAGACACTTGTCTTCCCTCACTGTGCATTTCTGCTAATTCCCACCGGTTTGTTCTCAAAAAGGTTGTACATATATTAAAAAATTGCATGTTATTTGAAAGTCTGGATTTCATATTATGAATAATTTTATAAGAGCAAAAGATAATCTCAAATGTGATTTATTCTTTTTTTTAAAAGATGGATTTGCTTATTTGAGAGAGTGAGCACAGGACGGGAGGAGGGACAGGGGGAGAGGGAGAGAGAATCTCAAACAGACTCCCCACCAAGTGCAGAGCCCCATACGGGGCTCGATCCCATGACCCTAAGATCATGACCCGAGCTGAAATCAAGAGTCGGACACAACGTACTTAGCCACCTAGGTGCCCTGAAATGTGATTTACTCTTAGTAGCTAAAATCACGCTAGTTAATGTCCAGGAAAGTAACAAATATTATTCAACTCTCCAGTCTACGTTTTCTTTCACTGTTATAGACCAGGGAAATCAAAGGTGATAGAAAGGTTTCTCCCCTTGCTAACTCTGGAGAATCCTGTTTTGATAAGAGTTGGTGCTAAATACAATCACTCTAGAACATCAATTAGAGCTGAGAGATATGCTTTGTTGGTATGACAGTTAGTCCCAATGCTTTCTGCTACCCGGACTTCTTTTGATATTAAATGAATAAAGTGTTCTTCTGCCCAGTATTGGAGCTTTTAGGTGCGTTATCTCTAGCATAAGGCAGAAATGAGAATGAAAATCTGCTCTTCGAAGAAAAAAATCAACAGAAGATATATTTTTAAATACAAAAATGAGGTCCTTCAAAATGATGGTATTTAAGGACTCCAAGTTCATGAAAATATTTCCCCCAAATATGTGGTTTCAGGACAACTTTAATCTGCTTAAGGAGAAGCCTCCTACTGATTTGGGGGGGGAATTTTTCTCAGTGTTCCTCAATATGATAGCTGGAGAATAACAACTTTGACTACCTCTTAAAAGTTATATGAGAATTGAAAGAATTCATATTACAAAAATATTTTCCAGCAAAGCATACTCAAATAGAAATAGATATTTTCCCATTATTCTTGTGTATTACTAACACAGCATTAATTTTAAAGCTCAAATCCATCCAAGCAGGCAATTGAAGTCTATCCAGGACACAGCTAGAATCAAATATTTTCCTTCTTAAAACAAATGAATTATTTCATGTCAAGATGACTCTTGGAGTTTATATAACTAATGATGTTGAACAAGAAAGCAAAAAAAAAAAAAGTCTGTAACTTGCCTTTTGTATTTTGGAGAGGAAAAGGCTTAAGTAGCCAACTTATTTTGTTTAGAAAAATAACTAGTTTTGTCTAACTATTTTGCACAGCAGAAAATGATAGCTTTGAAAGAGCAGTAATGGCCAATAAGGAAATACATTTACCATGTTTTGATTTTCTGATTTTGGCTCCTTACTCTCTCCCATTGACTAAATCATGATTTACAGTTAAGGCCTAGCCATAAGAGAAGTTTCTAAGCAATATCAAAACTCAATGACCTCTTTAAAAAAAAAAAAAGTTTTTTGGCCTGCCTTTCCCCAGGAAGTATCCAGATAAAACAGTAAAACAGAAAACTAGAGTGGATAACTATCCACTTGGAATAATTTGATGCTTGAACTAGTGACTATATACAATGAGGATGATAGGGCTCTTGGCAGAGAAACTTGTCTTATGGTATAAGTTAGGACTGAGGCGACACAAGGTCAAGCCAGTGAGCATCCTTATAAAGGTCTTATTTTTCTTTTCCCTTTATAAAGCCATCATTCTTCTACCCAGCCTTAAGTAAGATGATTTAGAATAGACAGAAGAATGAGTTCTATTACAAAATATAGTTTCTTATTTGCCAGGAAATGTGATCCTTGAAAAGACAAAGCACTCTTTTCCAAAGAAAATGAGATTTGCAACCTCCTCGCAGCTCTCTATCCTTATCAATTTAAGAGTTAATGGAAAATAGCTTGAGAATTTACCCATGCAGGGGCCTAAAAATGCCCGGGTAAATCCCCCTGGTATTCTCAGTCTCTGCTGTACCATATTTCTCCTCCTCCTCAGGTGTGACTCTTGACCTTGAATCCCACACCAGGCTTGGAATCTAAATTTCCCTAAGGACAAAGCCTTCAGATCTCCCAGTTCCACCTGATTTGAAGTTTCCTTTTGCCAAGATCAGCAACGTATGAAGACACTTTTATTAACAGTTCTGTTGGCTGACAAACCCTCACGCACACCTGGGGAGCCAGCTCACTCTTAGTGGAAATGTCTACGTGTCCACGGAAGAACGAGGGAGCTACAGAGCCGTGTGCACATACGTGTACAAAGGTCTGTGCACAATTTTAAACTGGAGTTTGAAAATACTGCTTCAAGTCCTCGTACACCAAAAAAATAAAACAACAATAACATAAAACAGGAGAACCACAATGTTCACTAGTAGGCAAATCATTTAATAAAGCAATATATCCCTACTATAGGACATCATACACCTATTAAAATTCTTAATCGTATATATTATTAAGCTAGAATGAGAGCTGTGATATATTCTTAAGGGGAAAAGAGCAAAGGAGGGAAAGAAACAGACCTGGGAGAGTGTGTGTTCACATGTTTACAACACACGTGTGTCCATAACCATGGGGAAAGAGGAAAGTATACACCCTACATTTAATATTGATTCACTCCAGGGGTTATGCTAAGACCAGACTGAAGAGGAGTCACAGCGCACACAGATTTAACTGACCTGAATTCAATTATATGTGCTTAGGCATTGACGGTAAATGCTTGTCAATAAAGGAGGGTGGAATAATCATTTAAACAGTGTAGAGAGTCTGTCACTCCATTCAGTGAGTGGAAGCCCCAAGTGGGGGCAAAGAGGGAGTGTGAACGAGATGGGACTTCCATGGGCTGATGTTCTTGCTGTGTGTCTCCTAGTGAGCGGAGGGGCCCCAAAACAACAATCCAGCTACCACACCTCTCAGATGCAGCCAAAAACCAGAAATGGAGTAAACACAGAGACAGCCATGGAGCGAACACTCATTGACTAGTGTCACCGCACTCGCCTGAGAGATGGCGTCATGAACTTGAACACACAGCCTCCCTTGGAGATTTGTCAGGGTAACATTTAAACTTCAAATGTCTGATTCTGTGCTGATGGAGAATCTCTCCTCTGCATAAAATGCAGCCCCACTGCACTGACATTTATCCACGCGTTTTCATATTGTTTGAGGTTTTGTAGTGGATATGTGTGTTGTTTTAATACATTTTAAACACCGATAAATAAATGGAAAATTTTCAAAAAATATTTAAAGACATAAACAATGTTTCTGTTCTCTCCGGTAATTTAATTTCTAGCAACCAGATTTTGAAAAGTTACATCTTCTCATAGAAATAATAACCCATAAAAATGGCTAGGCAAAAAAGCAGTATATGCTGAATATATAAACAGGTATAGAAAATACGTATCCAACACTGGTCACTCTATTACTAGTAAACACACTTAAAGCAAAGACATTCCCTGTTGCCTTCGCATAATCCCCTCAGAGATTCTAGGTTAATAATGGTAATAACAACTCCCATTTAAAGTGACCGTTATGTCAGCTATTTTATTAGCTGCTTCATGTGTGTTTTCTCACTTAAATTTTGCAATAACTCTCCCCAGAGTGTTAATTATATCCCATTTTAGAGATGAACAAACTGAGTCTTACAGAATTTACCAAAACTGCTGGAGCGCAAGTACCAGGTAAAGCCATGGGCAACCCAAGCCTATCTGTCACGAGTTCAAGCTCTCAACCCCTATACAAAAGCTACTCCTGTCCTGTTTTAATAGACTTGAATTTTTTGAATAAAACCGTTGCTTCAGATAGGGTTATATTTAGCTGCTAGAAAACCCCCAAATGACAGGGGCTTAAACAAAAGTTTATTATTTTTATGTGCAAAAGCAATCCAGAGGCAGGCAATCCAGAACTAGCGTGGCAGCTCTGCGGCCTCTCCGAAAGCCCAGATTCCTGTCTTGTGGGTGAGCCATCCTCATAGGTGGCCGCCATGTTCATCTCTTGATCCAAAGGGGCTGCTGAAGTAGGTACATTCGAGGCAGGAAAAAGGGTGGATGGGCAAAACAAATAGCTCCTTGCAAGTCAGCTCCCTTTGAGTTCGCCTCCAACACCTCCACTTGCAACTCTTGAACCAGAACTTCATCACATGTCCACACTTAGCTCTAAGAAGGAGGAGTGGTTGAAAAAACTGGGAGTTTAAAGAACCAGAATGATTACTATCCAATCTTAAGTTGTTTATACATCTGTGATTAAACTACCCCATCTTCAGTGCCTCTAGAACGTTCAGTAATGTTTATCGAATACTCAAAAACGCTGCAAAGGTGAGTTGTTTTGATTTTATTTTGTATTGTATTGCTTATCCCATTTTTGTAAGTTGTAGGTGTGGGTTCTGGGATCAACCCACGTGAGATCAAAGCTTCGGAGCAGATGAAGGAAGATGCAGGAAACACAGACATCTCAGTGGAGGTAAGAATCAGCAGCAGCACAGCTGCTGATTGTAAACTCTGAGTGTAAACTCTGCAAATGTGCAGAAATCTTAGGGTTTCCAGTAAAGAAAATGACTAAAAATTCCAGAGTCAAAGACTATTCACACACTATTTAGGGCATGGCTCTAGAACCATAAATCAGAGTGAAGATTTTGGGGACAAGAACACAAAAGTCAAGTTCCTGAGACAAAGACAGAAAGTAGGATCAGAATCTTAGACATCCAGCAAGCTGGAATATGACCCAGTGAGTCTCAGGCTTGAGATGGCCAGGGCTGAACACTCACCAGCCTTGACACTATGGAGCAGGCACGTTGTCTGAAGGGAGATAGTTCCAAAAATTCACTGATTGTCAAAGGAGGAAAGGCAAACACAGGCTCAAACCCAGAGGAAGATACAATGTTAGTTATAACTCTTCGGGAGTTAATATCTTAGGACCAAGTATCAAGCTAGGGTAGAAGAGAGACCTCTTGCATAAGTAAGCATATAACTCCAGTGACTCACTAATCACCCATGTGCCTTAGCATAACTATTATCCCCATTGATAATATTATTACCCCCATTTCATAAACAAGGAAACAGGAGCGGCAAACGTTTGAGTAACTTGCCTAGAGCTCTAGAGTTGGCAAGTGATAATGTCAGGCACTGAACGTAGTCAACTGCTGGGCTATCAGTCACTCTTCATGGTCTGGACCAGAAGCCTGGTGTTCCTTATCAGCAGTGGTGTGGGAAAGACTGGGGACAGGGAAATTAGGTCATGAAGATGAGCTCTGGAAGGAAGGAAAAGACTCAGTACTTGCATCCTAGATGAAGTGTAAGAACAGCCAGGTACTAATGGGGGTTGGAACTGCTCTCTCTTGCCATTCCTACACCATAGCATTCCTCCTGCACTTCACAGAAGGATGGATATGGTAGGAAGACTAAGGGCCTCCAGAGATGTCCACATCCTTGTTCCTGGAACATGTAAATAGCTTACATGGCAAAGGGACCTCGCCAATGTAAGATTATAGATCTTGAAATGGAAAGATTATTCTGGATTTCCAGTTGGAGCCAGTCTAATCACATTACTCTTTCAAAGGTCAGATTTCCCAACCTATGGCTGAGGCCCAGAGGGCTGAGCAGGTTTTGGGGTTATGATACTAAGAGACATGGGATGTCAGTGTTAGCATCATCTCTCAAAATATATGGAAGACTTCTGAGAATCCTATGAAGGGGATTTTTACTTTGCAAATTTAAAATCTGTAACATAAAAAAAAATTTGCTCCCATACGTTCCCCTGTCTTTCTGGGGAAATTCTACTTGAAAAATAACCGCTGAACTTCTCACATTGACACTATTTGATCTAAACACCCTAATGTTATAAGTATGCTTGTTTAGATTATCAAGGTGTGGGGATGACGCAGTCCAAGCACAAGGTCTCTCAGTCTTTACAGTAGAATGGCAGAGTACTGGGTCCAGATAAAGCAGTACAGGTGAGAGAAAGTGAAGATGAAAATCTTTAATTGTTATATGTCACTTGAGGTAAGACAGGATACATTTATCCAAAATGGATAAACCTAAGAGAGTAGAGCTCACACAAAAAAAGAAGCCTGCCTGAAATAGGTGAGTTAGCGGTGGGGAACTCCTGAGTGTGTTCTCCAAAACTATGGACATGTTAAGGCCATGATGAAAGCACATAATGGAAGTGATGTGGAAACTAGAGTCTGTCTGTTCAACACATTGTTTATTAGATGCGGTGTTAAAGAACAGACAATGCTCTTATGTGCTTGGTGCCCCATGCAGGGGCGTGGAGGGGGTATAAAGAAGAAGCAGGAATGGGAAGTACCAAGGCGAGCTGGACAGAGTTAAAGGAGGGGGCAAGTAAGATAGAATATGGTTTGAAGGAAGGAGGAGAAGGTGGAAAATGGAAAATAACTAAGGAAGGAAAAACCAAAGAGTGATTCTGCAAAATAGGCTTGGAGGGAATTACTCAACTATTCAAGAAAAATGCAACTGTGAGGAAAAGCACATCAGTCCTAAGACAGACTATAAAGAGCCAGAAAGTCCAGTTCTCATGAATAATCACACGCACTTCTCATCCTATTTATTTAGCAGTGTAAAGTCAGAAATACCTGCAAGAAGAAAACTGTTAATATTTATATATTAGGGGTGTTTCCCTGCATTTTAATTATTTTTATATTGTGTGTGTTTATGTACATAAATGTATGTTTATAAGGATGTTTTACACATAGTCTGAATAAATGTATAAGTGCATAATTATATGGATACTAAATATATTTATACAAAAACATAAAAATTACTCTGAATAATACAATGCAGGAAGCAAGGTTCTTTATATCCATAAAGATGTTCCCAAAAAAAAGAATCTAAGTTTCAGAGAAATCAGATGACTGGCTCAAGGTTAAGGATAAACACAACTGAACCCAAGTTAACAGTTCAGACGTGATCCATCTAGTCCTAGATCCACTGCCGGTCAAGTCCAGACTCATTCTGCTAGTGATAATTCTTCATTTTATAGCAATTTCAGATGAAAAATAAGCATTTTTTTCCTTAGTAAAGAGTCTTAGCCATTGATTAGGAGTTATCTGGTTCTTTCTCCCGACTCTTAGTCCATCTCTCATACGCCCAGTCACTGATTCACAATCTCACTCATCCCTGGGTTCTAAAGCAGGTTGATTGTACCTTCAACAGTCTTTAAAATTCATCATCGTTCTATCTTTCTCTCTCTCTCTCTCGGGCTAGAATTGAAATAGTCTCTAAACAGAGCTCTTCCCCATCCAGTGTCTACCCCAACCTGCCCTGCCCTCCAGCACTCTACCCCGTTACTTTTCATGAGTCAGAGTACTAACCAAAGCTCCCACGTTCAAACCCCTTCATGGCTCCGGTAAGCACAAACTTCACATTCAGGTTCAGAGCTCTCAACAACGCGTCCAGCTGTGACTACTTTCCCCACAGCCCTAAGATCCAGCCGAGCCAAACCTAGAATACTTCACTGGTCCCCAAACACACCCACCACATGCCTTTCTGCCTCTAAACCACAGCTTGGACTTTTCTTCCCTCAGAATTCCAACAGTTCACGTTTTGGACTAAAAACCTCCCATGCACAAAGATTTATGTCAAAGGCTACCTCTTTCTCAAAAACCATAACTACAGTATTTAACTCCTGCCTCAATGAAACTCTCATAGAAATTTGTAGGAGTGATATTCTGCATTGCAGTCTAAGTATTTGGTATTTTCATCTCCCCCCTCAATGGGAAGTTGTTACATTTTCCTCATCTTTATATCGCCTTCAACAGCAGAAGGTCTAGTAAACATACAGCACCCCACGAGTATTTGCTAAGGTCAATTCAATTAGCTCTTCCTAGTCACTAAAACTGAAACTCTTTTAAGTGATATATTTCAAAAGAGATTAGAAAATATTTTTAAAAAACACAATATTTTATTTAAGCATAATCACCCTGTTCAGGGAGTTATTCAGGGATGCCTTGAAATATAAGCTGAAAGTCTGTTTTTATGAAACCAAACATTTTACTCTTCTCGAAGAAATATTCCACCCAAACTAGTTTACTTCTCATTTGACCACCCACCACACAGGAATAATCTCTGGGCCAGACCTTTACACTATAGAGTTCAAGGAAGATTCATGTGCCATGAGCAAGTGGATACTGGATTGTACATTAGTTAGACATTAATATAAACGTAGTCACTTTTAGGCTCAAACTAAAGTAAGCATCTTTCTTATGATTCACAGTATAAGAATCCCAATGGACTTAACTTTAAAAGGGCATGGTGTATCGAATACAGCTGCTCTGAGGCTAGGCCAAAATAGCTATCCTCGCTCGACCTTTTGAGCTTTGGATCGATAACAGGCCCAGGCTACATTAAGACAACTAAATTGCTCTCACTGCGTCAAATGTCCAACAAATACAAAGCCAGGCTATCCATCCATCCATCCATCCATCTGGCCAGACTAGCTCACCTTTGTGCATCACTGTAATAATATTATGTTATATGCCTATACACATATTTATATGTATTGAACACTTTGTGCAAAACACTATTCTAAGTGTTCTACATGTGTCAAAGCTCACAACAATCCTGTAAGGTAGGTATTGTTGTTATTCCCATTTTACAGATGAAGAATCAAGGCTCAGAAAGTTTAAGTAATTTCCCGAGTTCACACAGCTGTTAAGTGGTGGGGCTGGGATTTGAACTCCTGGAAATTTTCCCCCAGAGCCCAGAGTATTCACCACTCTATGATACACTCTCAGAGAAGGATTTCGTTTTCCTCAAAGAGGTGGGGAGGTCTCTGAAAGCTACTCTATTTCTAGAAAGCACCACAGAGGTAAAGGCCCAGGTGCACATAAAAACATAAAAGACAACTTGCTGTTTCTATCTTACTAGCTACAACATAGGAACCTCTTCTTGAAGACGGAATTGAGAAGCTACATTTGAAGTGCAGAACAAGTAGGCAAGTTGGCGAGGCAGCCCACTGACATGCTGTGTGTAAAGATCTCACTGGCCTGGCAAATGTCCCCAGAGCATTTGCAGGGGCAGGGCCTGCACCGGGCCCGGTAGAGCAGGCCTCAGTGGCCATCAGTCACAAAGAGGAGAATGGAAAATGAACACCATTATTTCATTCAGCCTTGAAATAGAAGCATTTTTGCCTTCCACGGGAATGTGGACATATGCAAACAAAACCATGCATGACTCAGTGCTTCATTTGTATCAGGGAGGAAAGAATGCAGTGACTAAGATGTTGGGGGTAAACAACAATCACTTTCCCTAGGAAATCAACCAGAGCGTGATAGACCATATAGCTTTCTCTCTGCAGAACTTTACAGTAAAGGACCCAGATGTGCTTCTTCAACGGGGAACTTTCATCCGATGGCACCCATACCTAGTTTCACCAGCTGAAGACTCTGCCTTGCCTCTTACTTTTCCAATGAAAGAACAATTCAAAAACGCCTTGAAAAAAATGCGTTTGGAACTCGTGATATTGCAGAGACCTTGCCAGAGGCAGTACAAGCCAGAGAAGCCAGGTAACAGTCAAATTTGGAAGGAACTACTAGACAATACTTAGCTTTCATTCCAAAGGGCTGCCCTTAATAATACTGCAGCCTGTGGGATGGACAACATTAAAATTACGAGCTGTGGCGTTCAGTATTTTTAAAGGGCTGAGCCTCAGCCTTTACAGGATAAACAAACCACAGAGAAGCCCTGGTGTCCCTCCAAATCCCTGACATGACTACTTTCCCCTGCCATGCAGTGTGTATATTAAATATTCTCATTACGCATTTCTGGGCCCAGGTGCCAAGAAAACACCATTTTGCTATAAACTCATTCTTTACCTCTGCTAGTGTTGGACTCTTATTCTGAACGACATCGTGGGTAAAATAAGTTGTGATCCCCCCCACGCACACACACAAATTTGCCAAACCCTGGTTGGAACCCATGGTGTTGTCCTTTTACTAACGGAGCGCCTGTATCATTCACAGTGACCCAATTGAAGTTCTGGCCTTAGATAAATGGCATGTTCCTGTGAAACTGGTATAAACGAGGGGTGTTCTCTATGAAGAAATCTCTTGACCCATTCCAATATCACAACCTGAATCACTCCTTAAAAATGCACAAGAGAAATGAATTTATTTTTACTCCAGCCTTACAAAATACCAAGTTTCACTGCAGCTGAAAAACTCAAGCAGCTAAATCAATACAAAAGCAATGGTTTCTAAGTAAGTACGGATCTGCTTATTTCTTCCTTATCACTTTCTGATATGCACTTCTATCCGTGAACTATATCCTAAGAAGGCAAATCACAGTTCAAAGACGCAACCTGCTCCCCCTGGAATTTGGGAAAATAATATTCTCCTGCTTTTCCTTGGTAAAAAAAAAAAAAAAAAAATACAGGTTATGTTCTGCAAATATGATTAACATTCCTGATTGGAGCAAAGGAGCCCACCAGATTCACTCCCTTTGTGAGGAAGTTGGGAGGTTTAGTCTGTAATAAGCAGAGTTATAATTAAGCGAATGAATCTTACCAATATTATTTCCACTTAAGTTTGGACCCTTGGGCGGAGGGAAGTATTGGAACACGTGATTCCAGAGTGGAGGAGCATTAGGAAGACCTGCGCCAGGGTAGTCACTTCCCAGAGGGCTCTCCCCGGGAAGCGGCAGAAAAGCCCGCGGGGAGTGCGCCCCCCGCGCCCGCGGTGCGCCGGCTGCCCCTTACCTGCGCAGGTTCTCCCGTCGTAGGTCTCGCACACCCACTCGTGGCACTCGCACAGGGGCCCGAAGTACACGCCGGGCTCGTTCACGTGACAAATGCAGACCCCGCAATCGCACCGGCCGCGGCCGTGGCACAGAGCGCCCCCTGGGGGCTGCCCGGGAGCCCAGCACCGGCGCTCCGACTCAGCCCGGGACAGCCTGCACGCGGCACCAGTCCCGCTTCTGCAAGGGCGACAAATCACAAATCACAGCAGGGTCACTACGGTCAAGAGGAGACACTGCCCCATTTACTCTGAGCCCCCTTTCCCCCCCAGTGCCCACCCGTATGGTGACGTTCAGCTTCACAGGAAGGAAGTTTGCGGTTCCACATTTCTCTGGGGGCCACCCATGGGCCACCACAAGAAAAATGGCCATGACCCAAAATGTCTGAGAGGTGACCTGCACAACTAGGAATAGGACCGCCTTCCAGGTGGACAGAGGTGATCTTATTCCCATGGCTTGCCACTGAATCTTAAATGCACATTTAGATTAAATGCAAATGAATGCAAAGTATGACATTTGGCTGACTTTTCAGTACTCTTTAAAAAAGTCCCATTGCTAGCTGATGGCCAGGGACAGCCGTTTCATGAAAAAGAAGAGATGAATATGTAGGAAGAACTCTACATGTTAGAAGAGTCTAGGGCATAATTTTTTCAGTTGCATTGAGCGTGTTTATAAACTATACTTTTAAAAAGTTTAGCTATTGTTATGTGTCTCAAAGTCTCGTTCAAAATGCAATGCAATAATATAATACAGACCCTGTGAAATAACTCTGCCTTACAAGGTATGAGCACACCCAGGCACACATAGGATTACCTTAGTCTCATGGCATTAGTTTCTCCTGGTAGGTATTAAAATAGGAGGAAATTATATATTTATATGTATTCGCGGTAATTTTCCGAGGGAAAAGTAAAAGGACAGACACGAAACAACACACAGTGCACATAGAAGGAAAGGAATCGGAACAGGTTGAAAACAGTTTATCCCGGGTCCAACTTTCTAACTGCTCTTGGCTTAGGGCAGTCATCCTGCAAACTTGAGCCCTGCCACACAAAGCAGGGCAGGTTCCTCTCAAGGAATAACAAACCAAACTTACCTCAGAGACGGCGAGAAGCTCTGAGGAACAGCTGACAGCCCCGCGAAGAGAAGGGAGGACGCCAGCAGCAAGAAGTTCTTGAAGCCCGCGGGACTCATGCTGAGCTCCTGGGCGGTGCGGCGAGCTGCGCTCCTGCTGGGTGGGGCTCCTGGTGCGGGGGAGGGGGAGGCCGCGGCAAGGAGAGATGCCACCCGAAGGCCGCCTGCAGACGGACACACGGACACCAGGGCGTGCAGGTCGGGCCTCTACCCGAAGCCCCAAGTGCCTTGATGAGCTGCCTGCGAGGATTTGGGCAGCGGCACGGCTCTGGGCGGGGTGCTGGTACCAAACCCCTCAAGTGCAGAGTCTAGGCAGGGAAGTAATTAGAAACAGTTGTACAAGCAGATGGTTTATTTTGACATAAAAAAAAAAAATGTCCTGTTCACAGATTTGGGAAAGTCGTCTCTTTCTTCAAGTGCAGGGCCCACAAATATTTGACAAGGAAATATTTGGGCTGGTTCATATTAAAGAAATAGATAAAGTAGTCCCCTAGATGTGAAGAGGAAAGGGGCAGCTGGTGACGTCAGCTTGAGCACTTGGGTGGGGAAATACTTTCACCAGAGGCTTTTTAAGAAGGTGTACTACTTGGGGTATGAGTTGGGGGGGGGGGAGCAAGTGCAATGGATAAATACAACTTTTTCTTGTACTTTTTATTCTCTGTTTTAAATGATGGATCTTTCACTTCTTAAGCCTTTAAAAAAGTATGTCATGTTCCTGGCTGTTTGGACCAGTAGTTTATCACACCACATTTTTTTTCTTGTTTTGGATGGTTCAAATTGTAGTTGTCCCAGATTCACCCCATTCTCCCCCATGAACAGAGTATGAAGAGACAAAATAAAACGTCTGATTATGGTGTCACTGATTAAGCACCTACTCTATGCCCATCGCTTAGTATATTTTATCTCTAATTTTAACAATAACCACACATTCATTTACTCATTTGGCAAACACATCTATCAGGAGCCAGGCCGTGTGCCAGATAGAACGCAACTAGAGAATTCAAGAGACATGATCCCTGCTCTTGGAAGCCAGGGGCCAGTGGACATCCACCAAAAACACAGATACAAAAGGACAAAGTGCAGAGTAAGAGGAATGCAGTTACGTCCACATTAGCTGGAGGGGCCTGAACTCCTCAAGATGGTGGCATTTGAGCTAAAGGATGAGCGATGAAGAGGAATAATTAGGACGGATATGGGGAAGGGGTGGAAGAGAATAGGAAAGCATTCTTATTCCCATGATAAAGATCAAGAAACCAAGGACAAAGAATGACCTCTTGCTCAAAAGTGACTGCCTTGCTCAGATTCATGTAGGAAGTTACAGTGGGGGTTCAGCTGAAGTCTGTGGGACCTCAGAGCCCCATTCGCTGTCTCCTACACAGTGTGGTCACCTGGGGAGTGTTGTAGAGGGTTGCATGAAAGAAATGTAGAAAACATTCTTTCTGTGCTCTAAGCACTTTAGATCCCATAGTTTCTCACCAGCTAGAACCATCCAAGCTGCAGTTTGTGGTTTAATATCCAGATAGGTTGTAGCACGATGGGATTTCTTCCTGTTACTTATACAAACAGACATAAGACTACCCCCAGCATTTGCCTTCTGAGGGAAGAAGACAAAGAAGTTCCCTGTACAGAGCCCACCCCTTTTCTCCTGCTTCCCCAACTTCCATCTGTACCAAGGGAGCCCTGGGCCCCATGCTAGCCCACAGAGCTAAGCCTCCTCCAAATGGTTGACCCTTTGTCAACCCTTAAACCCAGGGGTGTATGCACCATTGAGAGGATCTGCCATCGGGAGGACAGACCAGGGAAGGGTGTGCACTGGCCAGAAAGTGGTCTAGAGAGGAAATTCTGGAGTCCCGGATACTCGGAGTGTGGTTGGGAGGAAGTTATATAGCCTCTGGGTTGGCACGTTCCCTGGGTCACATGAACTGCTCAATCTGGGGGGAGAGGGTGTGTCTGGAGGAAAGACAGAAGGAGTCACTAAACCAGTCATTTTCAGAGTATAATCTGTGAACCAGCAGCATCAGCAGCACCTGGAACTTGTTAGAAATGCAAGTTTTCAGGCCCAACCCCGGACCTACTGAATCACAAAGTGCCTTTAAGAGTATCCTAAGAAATCCATTTACACATCATGATTTGGGAAGCCTTGCAAAGCACAGGACCCCGGGCCGGGGCCATGGATGCCTTGATCTAAAGGTGGTGTTTACACTCACTCCTGGTTCAACTTCCGGCATTATATTCCTTCCCAGCCACGTAGAACCCTGTGAGGACATAGGAACGGGCTCTCCTGCCAACATCTAAAAACCTTGGTGACTCAGAGAATATGGGAATAGTAGAAGGGAAGCATCAATTCCAAAGCCTGACTAGGAATTTGCAGTGAAAACATGGGACTTGTAACAAATGAGTCATGGCTTACTTACTTTTTGCGTATTTTCTGAGGGGAAAAAAAAGAATTGCTGTGAAATAGGGACCTGATGTTTGACCATTTCTTCCATGAATTAGAATACATTTTTTACCCTGTGGTATTTTCATACAGTGTCGTGTGCAATGAGGAATATCATCATTATGAGTGTGCAGCTGTGAAGAAAGATTGGATGTACTAGGTGACAGAAAGCATTCCATGCTCAGATCATTATATTACTTACTGTGACTCAGAAATAATACTCCCAGTAAGTTGAAAGAGTTATATCCTGGCTGGCGTGGTGACTCAGTAGAAAGTCCTGGACCTGCAGAAACTCTGTCAAAATAAAATGAATGGCTTAAACTTTTCTCCTTTTAGCAAACTTCTATTTTATTTTTTCTGCTGAAGGACTAAACGCCTTGGAAGTGCTTACTTTCCCTCTCTCTCCGAGCGCAGAAACCTCAAGAACGTGCAACCTAATGACGGTAGATGGAGAGCCCAATTACTGCTTGGAAGGTCCTGAGTTTCTCACTAATCTTTCAGCCCTCGGGGCTGCGCTGGGGAAAAGGCAGTGGTTTGGACGCACAGTGTAGGGTGCCCGAGCTGGATGCTGGGCGGGAGGACTTTCAGCATCTGGAATCCAGTTCAAAGGGACTGAAAACATTCTAGTCTTTGAACATAGTCCTTGAGTCCTCAGGTCACAAAATCACAGAATCTCAGGATTCAAAGGATTTTTTTTAAAGGTTGTATGGTCCAAGATTAATTGTTTTGACAACGTACAACACACCTGATGAATGATTAGGTAGACTCAGAAGAAAACAAAAATTAAGGGGAACACATATTTCTCTGAAAGCAGCTCTGACGTTCTCACCCCTTGGCTTCAAATCACTCTTGGAGGTCATTTAAAATAATATCCTGGCCATGAGCCTTGTTTAAAATATTTTAAGATATAATAGGTGCGTTTCCCAGTCCCACCACCTGTCTACATACACCCCAAAGAATTCTCCACTTCTCAAGATAAATACTCTCATTTCCATCACCTCTTCCCCCTGTGTTGCAACTTCAAGACTTCGATACCCTGATTCCCTGAGTGTTTTTGCTGTATCTGGGGCGGATGCTTCCATAAAGTGTAGCATGCACAAGTGAGACCATAAAGGAGGTGTGGTCTGATGTGCGTGGAACTTTTGTCTCATAAAATGGCGCCCGAGCACAGAGCGCAAGGGGAGCCCGAGAAAGAGGCAGGCCACTCCAGATTGGTAGGCAGCAGATGTAATAAGCAAAAGAACTTACTTACAAGGCTTGTCTTGGGCAGCCGCAAGACACGTAGATCTCCACACCCCCCGCCAGAATCTTAAGTGTTGATATAGAGGCCTGAACTGTGTTCAGTCACGTACACCATCCAGATGGTCTCAACAACACATGGCTCTCTCAAGGCTGTGTCCTTGAAAATGATTCCCACTGTGGGAACAGTTGGAAGAACATACATTCCAAGGACAGGAGAGGGGGTGACAAGCCTCTGATTGTCTGCATCCAGGTCATGGATCTACTAGCAGCCACGTCCTCTCCGTGGCCTCTCCCAACAGAAACACACCAGTGTTTTCGGCATTTTCCCTTCATATGCTACATTTCTACTAATAAACTGAAGATTAGCTTCTTGGCTGTCTCATTATTCCACTCATGTGCTTGCACAAGTGTATTTTCCCCCAAATACAAGTTGATAGTTACTTTGTTAAATTTAATCTGAGCTCACCTCTTTTATTTATTTAATTGTTTAAGGATTTTATTTATTTATTTGTGAGAGAGAGCACAAGCAGGGGGAGCAGCAGGCAGAAGCAGAGGGAGAGGAATTCTCCCCGGTGAACAAGGAGCCTGATGCCAGACTCGATCCCAGGACCTTGGGATCATGACGTGAGCTGAAGGCAGACGCTTAACCCACTGAGCCGTCAAGGCATCCCTGGGCTCACCTCTTTTATCCAGATTTAATCTGAAATCATTATGGATACTGTTTTCATATCTCTCTCACCCTTTTAAAAATAAACATGATGAGCACGCTTCCTCCATCTTTATCCACATAATTAATAAGGTCGTTGAAAAAAAGTAGCTGGGGGACCGCCAAACCTAAGTGAGACCATTCTTCGAGACAATAGCAGTTCCCTAATCAGCATACATTGAATAGGCAATCCATCCTCTTACCAGTGTACAGAGTTGTCTGCAATCAGCCCATGTCTTCATTTTGTTCACAAGTATATTATGAAAGATCCTATCAGTTGTGTTACTGATCTTAGTTTACCAGGAAAACTTGGGTTTTCACTACCTTTTCTGCCAGCACCTGAAATAGTCCCCAAGACATGTTGTACACTCGGTACCTACGTGAGGCATGAACATATTAAAGATGCAAAACATGAATACTGAGTCTACGGGTCAGCAGTGATGCAGGGGATATAATGGATTCTGGACCCACTGTCAGTTGACATTTGTGAACTCCTGACATCATGTAGATCCAACATGAATTCAAATAACACCAGCTCCTTTTTTTATATTCCTAGATTTATTAATTACATCATTTTTACCTAATTCCTATAGCCATAATTCTGAGAGTTATATTTGATTCCTCTCTATAATTCACGTTGATTCCTCCTCTTAGTAATCCAACCTCCCACTTCGACATCTATACCTGTCTTTTTGCTTTTATCTTGTACACCATTGCCATAGCCCCCCAGCTGCCCTGGATATAACCAGTCTTATCTTTTCATGTCTACTCTTAGCCAGCTCCCAAGGACCACCTTCTAATGTACAAATTTTATCACCTCCATTTCTTATTGAAAAATATTTTTTTCTTATTGAAAAATATTTTAGTAGCTCTCCACTGGTTGTAGCATAAGGCTTAAGTACTCTATGATTTCACACAAGACACTTTATGTTTGGATTCTGACTATGTCCACCATGAATGCTCACCCCAGATGCCCACTCTAGGGCCCATGCACCCATCCCCTGGCAGATGGCAGTAGCCACAGCTGACAGCTCACAGCTGCACCCCTCACTGGGAATTGCCCTATATTTCAGGAACAGGCTTCACTAAAGGCTGATTACTCAGATACAAGACAGTCTCCTAATTCCCACTTGCAACAGTATTGACATCCTTATAGCCCTCTTATACAGGTACGGTAGAGCTCCGTCATTGTGCTTCATGTCAACAAGGCAGGGAAGACTCAAAAATTGAAGGCAGCAAGATATGTAGGATGTGAGGCTAAATAAGAAAAATTTTTAGAAATGTGCACATATGTACGTGTGTATTTATTATTCCCTTCTCCCTTTCCTTCCTTCTTTCTTTCCAACAATCCTTCCTTCCTTGGTTCCTCCCTCCTTCTGTCTAAAACTGCTCTGCTGACCAAGAACCCTTTGTTCTATTTTCTTGGCAGCCCTTACCAGAGTCTAACATTATGTTTTTCCATTTATTTACCAACTGTGTATAATCTACTACTCCCTGTTGAAATACAAGTTCCAGGAGCTCCTTGGGTGGCTCAGTCAGTTAAGCATCTGCCTTTGGCTCAGGTCATGATCCCAGGACCCTGGGATCCAGTCCCACATCTGGCTCCCTGCTCAGTGGGAAGTCTGCTTCTCCCTCTCCCTTTACCCCACCCCCACTCGCGCTCTCTCTCCATGGTGCTTTCTCTCTCTCAAATAAATAAATCTTTAAAAAAATAAAAATAAATGCAAGTTCCATGAGAACAAGGATTCTTGCTCTCTTGTCCTTTGATGTTAACTCTATACCCTGCACAGAGTAGTATCTCAACAAATATTTGCTTAGAGAATGATTGAATGAATCAATGAATGAATTTTAAAAGTTTGATACATCTTGATTAAATTCAACAATTTGAATTAAAAGAGAGAATTTCAGGTTTAATGGAAAGAAAGAATCAATATGTTGTTAAGAGATGAGTTTAGGGAAGTAAATTATAAAAATCAGCAAGAAAACTTTATGTCACGAAAAAAATCAAGAACGCTAATCTAGAGTCAGGAAATGAACAGTTCCTACTGTATGTATGCAAGCTAATTGTTCAATCAATTAGAGTCAAATCTGAAGTAAAAAATAACCTCATTTTCACTCAAAACCCGCTTGGATCGTATTTTTAGCCAAAAGAAGGCTTCCAGTTTTTCAGATGGTGAAAGGTGCACCCTTCAGGAAGGCTAAATATTCCTGAGCAGCAATAAAAATAAGTTTAAATTTCCAAGAAAAGAACTTTTCAGCTGGGCCAGAGCTGTGGAATAAAAAGGTGTTTAGTTAACATCTTTTCCAGACATTAGTGCAGAACCAGAAGGCATTTTTTTTTCCTCCCACGTAGTAAAAACACCTGGAAATATTAGGAGCCTTTGGGATAAGAAATGATCTTTCAGCTTCTAAGTATTTTTGCAGTTTTCATTGATGCTGAAGGGAAATTTTAGGGGAAAAAAATCTAGAAGTTGTTTTCATTGACTTCAGGGGAAAAGAAATTTCCCACTTCAATATTATTTAATCCCAACGAATTAACTCTCAGTTCTTACAGTCATGCTCAGCTGTTAATCAATTAGTTACAACTGGGGGGATGTAATCAGGAGTGGGCAAGTAGAAAGAACACTAGACTGTTCATAGAAGGGTTTCTGATGCTGCTGTTTTCATCCCATAGCTGCCTGATCTTGGCTGGCTTCCTTAGCCTGATGAATTTCAGTTTCTAAAATGGCACGATTAAAGGGAATGTTGGTTTTCTCCAATCCTAAATTTCTGTAACTCTATTTTCTTTGTGTATTTGTCCAGAACCTCCCATGAATAAAGAGGAATAAGAATATATATACACACACACATATATACGTGAGCAAATACATAATTATATAAATATATTTATAATAAAATAACATATTACACAAATAAAATATAATTAATATATAAATAGTACATAATATTTTATATGACTATTTATGCATTTTATTTATATATATTTGCTTGCATGTATACATATCTTAGAGATGGAAATGATAGAAACTATACTTAGTTTTCTGGTAATGGGCTTTTATATAGAGCTGGTTTATATAGTGAAGTCCCCAGAAGTTAAAAACATTTCAGGGGCTCCTGGGTGGCATAGCGGTTGAGCGTCGGCCTTCAGCTCAGGGCGTGGTCCCGGCGTTGTGGGATCGAGCCCCACATCGGGCTCCTCCGCTATGAGCCTGCTTCTTCCTCTCCCACTCCCCCTGCTTGTGTTCCCTCTCTCGCTGGCTGTCTCTATCTCTGTCAAATAAATAAACAAAATCTTAAAAAAAAAAAACACACACATTTCATTTATATGTCATTTTATTTGGACTCTGTGCCAGGGCCTTTCCCACTCCGAGGGCTGGTTTACAAAGCTGCTCAGTAGCCTTAACCTCTCGGTTTCCTTCTTGCTGGAGCACTCCTCAGGGGGTTCGTGCAGTGTATACGTGAGGGTTTCCTGTTTTAAAACTGTTATCCACACTAGTTGCTTCCATTATCCTCACTATCGTTCCAACCTAAGTAGGATCCATTCTACGTAAATCAGGAAAAGAATAAACAGACTGAAGGGACGTTATCTACGAGATCATCCAGGTGAAGAGACATGCTTGGCAGGTTGTGAGCTCGCTCCAGCGTCAGAAGCCTTGCCTTGAGTCTGCTTTCTTTCTTTCTTTTCTTTCTTTCTTTCTTTCTTTCTTTCTTTCTTTCTTTCTTTCTTTCTTTTTTTAAGATTTTATTTATTTATTTCACACAGAGAGAGACAGCCAGCGAGAGAGGGAACACCAGCAGGGGGAGCAGGAAAGGAAGAAGCAGGCTCCCAGTGGAGGAGCCTGATACCAGGCTTGATCCCAGAACGCTGGGATCCCACCCTGAGCGCAAGGCAGACGCTTAGCAACTGAGCCACCCAGGAGCCCCGAGTCTGTTTTCTGAGACAGTCATGAGCACCGTGGGGCTAATACCAGCAGGATCAGATCTGTATCCGAGCTGAGCGTTTTCCCACAATAATATGCAACTTATAAAGTGAAATTATAGGTGTAAAGAACATCATATGGACTTTGATGTAATTTGTTTGACTAAGCAACTTGTGAACATTTTCTTGTGAAGAAAATTGTCAGCAAAACCTTTTATTTTCATAAATAAGGAAGAATTTCAGTCTTATACAACATCTCAATGGAGATAAGCCTGGTAATCAATGCAGGTAAATTACTGTAAATACCCATTAAATTGCTTTAGGAAAAGAGAGGAGGGTAAATGAGGCCAATAACTAAAAAGAAGAAAAACCGAGTAGCTGAGTAAGACCCGGAATGATAACACCAGTTTTTCAAGAGTGGGCAGCTCATCATTTTGTCTGAACAACTCAGTCGCTGACCATTTCTCTTCCCACCTTCTGCTTTCCCCCTGTCTACAGCAACACTATGAATTACACTGGGCTTTCAAACCCTGGCTGAAGTGGTCAAACAGCTCGTCCCCTTAGTTAATTCTGCCCCTACATCCGTTGCTTTGGCATTACAGAGTCAAATGAAGCTTCATATTCAACAACTAAAAACCTAAATGTCTTTAACAGTTCCTGGTGTACGGAAAGGATACTGAACACAATGAGAAAATTGAGTTCATTGTTTTGTAATTATCGTATTTTTAATTAACTCTCTTCCTAAGACTATTTACAATTGATTGGATATAACTGTGGATAGAGAGGTAGCATGGACTTCTTTCAGTTAATGATAAAACTATAAAGTGAAGCAAAAAGGTCTTAATTAAATAATTTAACTTGTGTATTTTTATTTTTATTGTGTTGGTTCTTCCAAAGCTTTATTGCAATGGCTTAAATACCTAAGTTCTTTAGGATTGGTGAAGTAACAAATAACTGAAAATTCAAGTCCATTCACTTCCATTGAGAACCTATGATGTGTCACTAACTTCCCACGCCATCCATTCAAGGTCCCTCATCATTTCATGTACCATGTAGAAAGACAAAATGTGGCTGACTAAACTGTGACATGTGTTCTTATCAGTTAGCTGTTTTATTTTATACTTATTGAAAGAGATCCTTAAGGCTTATTTAGCAGTGCATTTATTTTTATCATATCTCTCTACTCTATAAATAAAAGGGAAAACACAAGTGAAATAAATTGGTTGAGATATTCCTAAAACTCCTTTGCAAAATCCAACTATTCACTATTCAACTTAGAATTGTATGACTGTTTTTCATACCACATCATCCTCTGTGTCATTAAGTGTCGACTATGCAATTCTACTGAAGACAATCTATAAAAGAAATCAAACCCTTTTGGCGCTGGCTTATTAGCACATTTGTATAGCTAGCCAAATTTTGGTTCTAACTTCTAGAATCTTGCTCAGCTTCTGAATCTCCATGGTCCACACCTGGTCACCACACCCATGTGGTTCCAGGATTGCTCTGTTACTGTCTCTGGGATTTTATTCCAGAGGCTGACACCACATTTGCAAGTTTCAAGATTAGAGCTTTGGACATGTGTGCATCCTTGTGACTCCCTTTGCCAACATTGATTGCACAATGCCATCAATTGCCATTGATCTGATTTCAGATTTTTTTTTAAATGTTAAAATTCTTTTCATAATTTTAGGAGGGGAGGGGTAGAAGGAGAGGGAGAGAAAGAATCTTAAGCAGGCTGTCCATGCCCAGCATGGAGCTCAGCATGGGGCTCGATCTCACAACCCTGAGATCATGACATGAGCTAAAATCAAGAGCCAGACATTTAACCTGTTGAGACAGTCAGGCACCCCCTAAAAATTTTCACATTTAAAAAAACATTTGCCTCTGAGAATCAACAAGATTGACGTTATCTTACTTAATTCTTACAACAACTTCATGTGGTGAAAATATGTTGCTCACAAAAGTCAGGCAAATAAACCAAGACGACAATGTTAGTAAATTAAAGATAAGGCAAATGTGCATAAAGTCAGTAGCTTCTTTTGTTGGGACAGAATTGGTCTTAGGTCAAAGGACAAATCAGGTGAGATTTATACCACACTCTTCAATTCTCCATTTCAGCTACTCCTCCTTCCCTGTCACTTGTCCACAGGCAACTCAGTATTCTTTGATTCACCTTGAACATCGGATCATTCCATACCCTTGCTGTAGCAACATTGACTGCCTGCGATCATTTAGCTATTCATTCAAAAACATTTAGTGTTCATCTATTAAGTGCCATCAAAAATGATACCAGAATTGAGATACAAGAACAAATACCCACAAGGAGGACAGACCCAAGGAATGTTTCTCACAATTTCTAATATTTCTTAAGATTACTGAGGTTGTTCCTATCCCACCACTACAGTCAAGGATATTGTGTGACAGCCTTCCATAATTTCTCACACCTTGCATTCAGTCATGAGTGCAGAACTTTGCTTAGAACCCTCTTCAAGAAAGGACTAGTTAACCCACTGGAGGAATGTGATCAGCTGAAAGCCACCAGCTGTTGACCCTTCAGAGATGACCTCAGCTTTCTAGCCAAGGTCATGCTTTTGTTGGGATAGCCCATCACTGACTGGATAAGGATGAGGTATGAAGTGTAGCCATTTCTGTCCCACACAGTTTGCTCCAAGGGACAATCAGCGCACAAGAGCTTCCTATGGGGCTAGTACAGAGCAATGTCAGGTTGGCAGAAGAGTCTGATGGCTTCCCACCTCTCCTTTCCCCAGGTGTTACTCCCCAACAAAACTTCTCGACTCCTCATGCCTTCCCAACCTGTGCTTTCCTATCTACAAAATTTTGCTTTTCAGCCTCTCAAAAAGGCCCTCTCTTCTCCTCCACGCAGTTGAATCTTCCCCCTTTTCGGAAACCTACTTGAGTTCAATGCCTTCCACAAACAAGCCTGTTCAGTCTCCTTCAGCCCATGTAAAAAATCTCCATCATCTCGATTTATGTTGGACTTAGAGTGACAGCTATTTAACTAATTGTTATGTTCTACTATAACTGCCTTAGATATGTTGGTTCTATTTTCTCAACATCTTAAAGGCATCTACTATAGATAGCAGACCTGCCTTGCCCAGTTCCCTTCAGATTCAAAATTTCTATTGGTGTGGATGGAGCCCCTTTGGTGCACTTTCAAAGACCAGCCCCAGCAGATCTTCTTCTAACTACTACCCTTGGACTGTTGGGGCCACCTTGTCAACAGGTGTAGACAGCCAGAAGGGCCTGGATGTTTATTTTTATTTCGTCACCATCTTCCCTCCCCTGACCTCACTCACCCTCCTGAAACCATTAACCAATCTGTTAATTGACTGTTGGGGGAAAGCCCAGTAAATTCGAGGCATAAGTAAAATGCAGCATTTCTCTGCATAATCATGATAAACCTTGCTCTCTGTGGGTCTTGCATCTAAAATTGTACAGTTGCCTATCTTCTTCCTCTCGCTGTCCTGCTTCCTCCACTTTCATGTTAATCTCCTGTGGAAGCACTTGCTTTAACATTAATTGCACGTAATATTCATTCCAACATCTGCTTCTGAGGTAACATGTATGTTTTCTGTGTACTACCTGTAACACCTAATGCTATGTGGGTTATATTCATTTAAACCATACACAATTACTGTTATTTAACTGTTCGTGACCAATAAAGGTAGTCATTTGCAGTGATTTATGAGTTGTGGCTCCATATTGAATAACGGATCAAGAGGAAATGAATTACTTAATTTGGAGAAAAAGTAGATTAGGCTAACTCCAGCAATTGCCTTTATAAATTAAAAAACCATATACACAATAATAATAATAATACAGGCATACACAGAAATACATGACAGAATTCATGTTGAGCAACCATTTTCTATCCACTTGTAATATGACAAGGGCAGGAAATAGCTTTAAATCAAACAATATGATTTCTGATGACTTATTTGGGAAAATGAATAAACTCTTTGATCGTTGGATTTTGGGAAGACTTTTGACAACAAAAAAAACATCGCTTGAGTCCATAAATTTAGTTACAACGATCCATTACACCAATGGCTTGATGTAATATAAACACAACAAAAAGATCACGCCCGAAATTGTTATTTTGCTATATAACATCGGGAAAACTTACAAGGTAAAACTTTACAAATTTTTTCCAAGGAGATTCTTATATAAGAAAGCAACAGTATTTTTGCTATAATTTAGTTATCATCCTGCCTAGATGTGGATGCCGGATCCAATGGCCTCTGAAGGCTTTTTCCAGTTTCACAATGTGAGAATGTTTTGAAGACTAATGAGGACATACTTATTCAACATCATTCTCTATTTTATTTTCACACTAAAATAGGAAGCTTCGGTTCCCTGGTGGTTTAGTAATTAGACATTATCACGGCTGTGTTTTGAGATTGGCTTCCGGTCAGGGAATGGAAAATTTTCAGTTCCTAATATAAAAATATTCGACTGCCTCACTAAAAATACCTATTGCATCAAAGGGAAACTATTCATACAAAGCATTTAAATCTTCAACAATTGAATTTGTGAACTAATTGGCATTTTGTTAGTTCATTATACAAATACTGATTAAATACCTTACCGGGTAAAAAGGTACTAAACAAGGCAAAACAGGGGATGCAAAGGCTTATAATGTTAGGTTACTCGAATTAAGGGCATTAAAATCTAAATGACAAGATACATGTTCCCAAGTAACTATCATAAAAGACAGGACAGAAATAAGAATAGGCTCAATTTATCCTTTGGAAAATATTAATGTAGAAAAATCTATCAGGTGAATATATTTCCTAGATCTTTCACAAATTTCCCTCAGCTACTTGTACTCTGAGAAATAGTTGTATTTTGATAGATTCCAGCTGCAAACATCTCAACACCAACTTTGCAGGCTGCCATAGGGGTTTGTGAGGTGGAATAATTTGGGAGAGAAACCACAGTGCACGTTTCTCAAAGAAATGCGATGTAAAATGAATAAACCTTCCCAAGGAGCATTGCAACTGTTGTACTGAACTTAAAGAAACTGTATTACTCACCAGGCTGAGCTACAACCCTGAGAAAAGACAGATTGCATCATTACAACCTTTGCTTACCTGAACCCAAGCTGTACAACTAGGTCTTCATGTTTAAAAAATTACATTGTGCTTAAAAAATGTACTGGAATCCTGGAGCAGTTGTCATTTGTGAAATAAGAAGTCCAGGGCTGGTAACATCAGTAACTTATATCCCTTCTGTGTCTTGAAAGCCAAAAATTATAACAAAATGTATTGAAACCATGCCTATGTATTCTCCATTTTATAAACCTAGGAATAATTATTTTCCTAATTTTATCAGCTGTTTCTGAAGTTTTTGGAGGAATAAAACCTGGGTAACAGTAGAGCCTGGTATATGGGTTGGTTTGAAACCTCTGGGGTTCACCAGGTAAAATATGAAATTGGCTTCAGTACAGACAGCAAGGTGAGACTGAAGAAAGGCCGCTCCGGAATGGTAGGTGGAAGGTTTGATAAACAAGGTAACTTACTTACAAGGCTTGTCTGGGTGGCTACAAGATGAGTAGATCTCTACACCCACTTGCCAGAATCTACAAGTTTAATAGAGGCCTTCCCTGGGCTCAGTCTGTGTACTATCCAGATGGTCTCAACAACACATGCTTTCTCAAGACTGCATCCTTGTAAATGGTTCTCACTGTAGGAATGGTGGGCAGAACATACATTCCCAGGACAGGGGAGGAGGCGAGGAGCCTCCGGTTGCCAGGTCTAGCTCAAGTGAACTGGGGAAGCAGCCAAGGCAAGATGCAAGCGTCAGATGGTTGCTAGTTTCTGCCAGGACCAGCCAGGAGCTCTGGGAATGAATTATACCAGCGTTGGTCTGCTTTGAGGCAAGAAGCCAGGTTTGGGTACAAACCTGTCCATTTGTCTTTGGCTTCAGAGTGCCCCCAAGGAGGGGGCGGGGGCAGGGCGGTGGCACATCTTTCAAGTGGAGGCATCAGCTGTTCTGAGGAGTGCCATTCTCTGAAGAAGGGAACAGCTATGAGAAGTTAGCACTAACACTAAGGGCAGCTGGGGATGGGTGCCCTGGCCTGTTAGAAAGGCTTGGGTGTGGCATTGACAGTATCCAACACCACCCACCCTTGTCTTCTCTGTGTCTTCAGATCTACTTGCTTCTCACATTGTTTATCCCATCCAGGCACAGTTTCTCTGGGATTCTGGTTGGTCCCAATTCCTGGACAATTTACAAGAGGAGATTAGCAAGATGAGCTGCCCCCATGCTTGCAGCTGGCCTCAAGTTCATCAGTGATGCTGAACAGACCTCTTCTCTGTCACCCCTTCCAGATCCCTCACCTCTGGGCTAGGACCTTTGGGTAACTTGTCTTCTGAAATGCCCTGGCCCATCAACCTGGGGAGGGTGGGGGGCGGTCTGAGCCCCTGGTTACCATGAACTTACAAGATATTTTATACAATAAATGAGATCTTCAAGGTTATTTTCAGAACTGAAAGATTTGCTTCTATCTGGTAGCAGCTTTTATTATGAAATAGTCCAAACATACATCATTTTATTGCTGAGTGACTCGCCTGAATCATGACCCTTGTTTTCAGAAGTCCACCAGTTTCTCTGAGGGATTGGCTCAGCTACTGCTCCATACAATGAGGCCTCTGGTCTGCTCCCCCCGCAAGTGCTTCTCTGGTAGTATTGTTTATTCCTTATTTCACAGAGCACCACGGTGAGCTCTGAATTTTTTAAAATTAATCTGTAAAGGAAGCATAGTGTGAGGACCACACTTTCTTCTTGCTGCATGGTTCTCCAATTCCAGCCTGTCCTCTGAAATTCCTTCATTATTAGGCAGTTTATCTTTGCATAAGAGAAGTTGATTGCATTTCTTGCTCCAACATATTTCTGCCCATTTTAAGAGGCACAGCTTTTGTCCATTTGAGGTTTAATATCACCTTTCCTTCTTTTATTTGCTGTTGAAGGGTGTGGTAAGCCTATCCCCTCTCTATGACTGATTTAAATGCAAACGGGAACGTCTGGAAACATTAAATGGCCATATGACCTTAGAACGACCTCAAATCTGACTGATGGTTCTTGACCCTCTAGTTGTACTCACGTGTTTTCCGTGCTTAGATAACACAGCTAAGTTCAGGGTCTGTCAGCATTCTAGAATTTGTCCAGGTCCATATGATGACGGAGGTGCATGGGACTTACAGTAGAGGGAAGAAAGTGGGCAAATTCACTCTGGTCTATTAAGAAAGAAATGGTCATGGACCGGTGCCAACTACTGGAATGACCTTGCTCAAAGGGATACTTGTTTTATTAAGACAGATTCTCCATAGTTGCATGTCCCACTCCAGAGATACTTAATCAGAATCGCCATGGAGGGGCGCCTGGGTGGCACAGCGTTTAAGCGTCTGCCTTTGGCTCAGGGCGTGATCCCGGCGTTCTGGGATCGAGCCCCACGTCAGGCTCCTCTGCTATGAGCCTGCTTCTTCCTCTCCCTCTCCCCCTGCTTGTGTTCCCTCTCTCGCTGGCTGTCTCTATCTCTGTCGAATAAACAAATAAAAATCTTTAAAAAAAAAAAAAAAAGAATCGCCATGGAAATATTTAAGATCACCCCAGTGATCCTCATTATCAAGAAAGTTTGGGAAACATTGTTTTAAGGAAAAAAGGTAACATGCGAGGTGTCTTCCAAAGCCTTGCAATGCTTTAGTGGTGAATCAATGTTTTGTGGCTGCCTGCAAAGCTGATTCATGAGAAGACAAGTACACACCAGAGACACTCAATATCATGCTTCCTGCTGGGACATCTAGGAAACACACTGGGGTAAGCCTCCCTCAGGCTCTCCATCATCAAAGTGCATGTACTCTGCACAGACTGAATTCTGAGCACGCTAATCCATGAGTTAACAAGCAGTAGATGCCTCCTGCTTTGCCCTTTTATATTTTTAAAGTAGGTCTTCTGGACCTTTAGTTTCCCTGCCCAAAGTGTCTCCAACAGAGAAAATTCATTCACATCAATATTTAGTGGCAAGTGGGCCCTATGTCAACCCTGAAATCACACAATATAAACAAATGTGTACAGATTAAAACCAATCTTAACCTCAGTGTCATTGACACATAAATCTAATCTAAGGGAATCCTGGAGTTGAACAGGTTCTTATATTCCCATAAAGCACATGGCATCCTCCCCCCCCCCATGGATATATATTTAAGTCTTTTAAAAATACATAAATTTTTAAAGATTTTATTTATTTGACAGAGAGAGAGCGTGAGAGCGGGATGAGGGGCCGAGGGACAAACAGACTCCCCAGTAAGCAGGGAGCCTGATGTGAGACTCCATCCTGGGACTCCATGATCATGACCTGAGCCCAAGACAGACCCCCAACAGACTGAGCCACCCAGGTGCCCCTAAAAATATATTTTTATGTTTAAGTAAGTAGGCTCCACATCCAACTTGGATGTGGGGCTTGAACTCATGACCCTGAGATCAAGACCTGAGCTGATCAAGACCAACATTTAACTGACTGAGTCACCCAGGCACTGGATCGCCCCATGGATATTTAAATTTCTCTTTTAGCAATTGTTATTGTTTTCTCAGTTACTCACTATGGTGTCAAGTGGGATACTAATTTTAGGTGGAAATAAGCAGTAGGGACAGATGAGTTAGTGAGAAGAAATATCTCATTTCATTAAATTCTTACTATTTTGAGTTTCATAGTTACTGCCATTGCCAGACTATGACCGAAATTTTCTCCAATTCATAGTTTACTAGCTTGGTAGTACATTGGCCTGGCTTCATCCTCTGTATTATAGTTTCCTTATTTGACAGTTCTCTCTCTCTGTGACAGCACTCCTTCCCTGATCTCATACTGTTGAATATGTATTTAACTGTTCAGGCTCTCACACTCAAAGGCCTTCTGGGGCCAGGTGTTGAAACAGGCTTGGGAGTTGGAGCGAATGGAAAGAATATGCCTCTGTAAAGGAGACACAGGACATCTCCGGCTGCTCTTTGCCATGTGGAAATGCTCGCCTGACCTGGCCAGATCTTCCTAGTTTTCAGGATAAACTAAACATCTCATGGTTTTCTATGTTGATAATTGATTTTAACTTGTCAAAAATGTTTTGCAGGTCAAACAACACACACCTGTGAATTATATTGAACTCAGAGAACAGCAATTCACTTTTACTGAATTACAGTGATAAATTTAGCTACAGAGCCTGTTGGACCTCCCTCATTTTACTAATAAGAAAGCACAAGGGATGATGAGCAGGTAGAGGGATCAAGTGATATTTGGGACATTAAAAATCTGTCTTTTATGGTGATTGTCTACTCCCGTATATGCTGAGCCTACAGATTCCAGGCCTGTAGTGATTTTTTTTTTTTAAAGATTTTATTTATTTATTTATTTAGCAGAAAGAGAGACAGCCAGCGAGAGAGGGAACACAGGCAGGGAGAGTGGGAAAGGAAGAAGCAGGCTCCCAGCAGAAGAGCCTGATGTGGGGCTCCATCCCAGGATTCTGGGATCACGCCCTGAGCTAAAGGCAGACACTTAACGACTGAGCCACCCAGGCACCCCTGTAGTGATCTTTTCCATCACTGCTTCAGTTCAGGGGTTTCCCAAAACCTTTTCCATAATTCTTGGGATGGTTTGGCACCTGAACATGAATTATAGACACTTACACAGCCATACTTTAATCAGGAATGGAGACGGGTCTGAAATGCTTGATTGGTGAGGTGTTGCTGAGATTCCTAAAACTGCCGTTATTACTTCATTCACAACATTTGTTATTCTTCATCTTTCATTATTTCATTATTTCATTAATATGATTCTCTAATTGATTATTCTGACCTGACGAATTCTAAAAAAATATGCACAGCTATATATTTCAGAGATACAAATTGAAATAAACTAGCGTTAAGTCAAACAATTGAGAGCAGAGATTTAAGATGATTAAACAAATTGGTAGTTTTTCTAAACAAATTGTTTGTAGATTTATTAATGTTTAAATTGTTTGACATTTTGTGTTGTGAAGAATATTTCTGTATGATTTCATCATTTGTTGGAAATGTAGGTTTTTATATAGTTGGTCTTTCTGAAATTTTCAGATATTTGGAAAAAATTATTCCATATGGTTCTGCATTTCTTGAAATGCCAATTATTTTTAAATTTCCTAAAAATAAAAACAAAGTGCTAATATTAGCCTACAGTGAATGGATTGTGCCTAAGTTTGCTTTCTAGAGGTAACTTAATTAAATATACATAACCAGAAAATACATTTAAAAATGTGTGCTTGTGACTTCACTTCCCTCCCTTGGGCTATAATATATTCTAATAGGGGATTGTTCTTTGTTTAGGATTCTGATTTCTCTCTTAGAGGAAGCTTCATCCAGTTTTCTCTCTCCTTCTACTTATGTGCCTGTGTGTATGATGTCTAAATCACTGCTCAGGGCTCCTTGGTGGGTTTAATATCTCACTACAAGGCAAGATGCCAGCCCGTGACTGAGCTTTTCAGGGAGTGCGTGCGAGAGATGTCCCCTGGGCCTGAGTAGCGTGTTCAAGATTCCAAGATTTCCCTAAACCTGGTCAGCGAGAAGCTGTAGAAGAAATCACATGCAGCTTCTTGTCCCGGCCACTTACAGTGCATGGAGGTAACCACCAATTTTTGAATGGACATCCCGCCTTAGTCACATAGCGAAATATTTAAATTTTAAGGGGGAATGTGAACGTGTTTAGCAGACTAGGATAAGTGCCACCCATGCACTCATTATTTCGCAGTTTCATACTCAGGCGGTGAAACTAGTCCGCATTCTCAGAAACTGCGCCCGGGAAGCCCAGATCACTCACACTCGCTCATACACGCACTCACACGGGCCCCGCGCGCCTCTGTGCAGTGTCCTTTCGTGTGCCTCGCGGGTGCCCGGCTCCAGTGTACACGGCCGTGGCGGTGCTCAGGCCAGACCACGAGAGGAGCTGGCAGAGGAGAACCCAGCTGTTGCCGTGAGACTGACTGCCGGTGGCAGCAGACAGAAGGAACCTGCTAGCACCGACCCTCCCGGTCGCCACCAACGGCGGCATAGTCTCCTCTGCTCTTCCTCCCTCCAGCCCGCCGCGTCGCAGCCCCTGCGGCAAAGACAACTCTGATTAAAAAAAAAAAAAAA